>NC_041404.2:36626968-36891968 GCF_900747795.2 Erpetoichthys calabaricus | reverse complement strand
CATTTTCAGGAATGCTGCTATGGATGGTGACTCCATCAATCTGGAGGAATACACAGACTCTGTCACTGGCTAAATCTCCAAATGCACAGAGGATGTTACTGTTACCAAGGATGTTACCACAAGAGCCAACCAAAAGCCCTGGATGACGAGAGAAGTGCACAAGCTGCTCAAGATCAGAAATGCAGCCTTCAGATCCGGAGACAAGGCCGCCCTCAGGGTGACCAGAGCCAAACTGTCTCACGCTATAAAGAGAGCTAAGTGGGCATATGCGCAGAGGATCAACAAACAATTCAGCAGTACCAGAGACACACGTTGCATGTGGCAGGGCGTTTAGACAATTACAAACTACAAGCCCAACCCACACCGCAGCGATGGTGATGCCTCCTTTCTGGACGAACTGAACAACTTCTTCGCACGGTTTGAGGCGTGGAACAAAGAGCCTGTGAGAAAAGCAACACGCCTCCTCCACTGACCAGGTACTCTATCTCTCCATAACTGATGTGAAGAGGACTCTATCCAGAGTCAATCCACGCAAGGCTGCAGGACCTGACAACATACCTGGTTGTGTCCTCAAAGAATGTGCCATTCAACTGGCTAGTGTCCTCACAGACATCTTCAACACACCTCTGAGCCAGTCGTCAGTCCCAGCATGCTTCAAGTCGACCACCATCATGCCAGTGCAGAAGAAGTCATCAGTGACATGCCTGAATGACTACCGACCAGTTGCACTCACGCCAATCATAATGAAGTGTTTCGAAAGGTTAGTCATGTCACACATAAAGACTAATCTCCCTGCCTCCCTTGACCCTCTTCAGTTTGCATACCGCTCAAACAGGTCAACTGAGGATGCCATATGCTCTTGCCTTCACCTCTCCCTGACACATCTGGATAAAAAAGACACATATGTCAGGATGCTATTCATAGACTTTAGCTCTGCCTTCAACACAATCATCCCTCCAAAGCTGGTTGTAAAACTGAGCAGGTTGGGCCTGAACACCACCCTCTGCAATTGGATCCTGGACTTCTTGACAGAGAGGCCTCAGTCAGTTCGGATGGGCTGCAACACTTCCAGCATCATCACACTGAGCACTGGAGCGCCACAGGGCTGCGTGCTTAGTCCACTGCTGTTCACCCTGCTGACTCAAGACTGCACAGCCACACACACAACACCAACCACATTATCAAGTTTGCTGATGATACGACGGTGCTGGGACTGATAAGCAGGGATGATGAAACAGCATACAGAGATGAGGTGGAATGGCTGTCTGCATGGTGTGAAGACAACAATCTATCTCTCAATGTCGATAAGACAAAAGAGATAATCGTGGACTTCAGAAAATCACATCATGCCCACATCCCACTCAGCATCAACGGTTTAGATGTGGAGACTGTTAGGAGTACCAAGTTCCTCGGTGTGCACATAACTGAGGAACTTACGTGGACACATAACACCTCATCACTAATCAAGAAAGCCCAGCAGAGACTACACTTCCTGAGACGGCTGAAGCGAGCAAGTCTTCCGTCCTCACCGTGTTCTACAGAAGCACCATTGAGAGTGTTCTGACCAGCTGCATCACTGTCTGGTATGGCAACTGCAACATATTTGACCGCAAGCGTCTGCAAAGGATAGTGAAGACAGCAGAGAACATTATTGGGGTGCCTCTCCCTTCACTACAGGACATAATTTACAAACGCAGTGTCTGCAAGGCCTGCAGCATTGTGCAGGACCCCTTACACCCTTCACATGGACTTTCACACTTCTGCCATCCAAGATAAGATACCGCAGCATCAAAGCCAGATCTGTCAGGCTACAGGAGAGTTTTTACCCCCTAGCTGTTAGACTCCTTAACACCAGGCTGCCCCCTGGGATCTTCCACACTGCCTCAACCACCACTAAAAACAGAACTTTTATACATGCAAGTCACCGTCCTGCAAAGACGAGTGTGCAGGTAGAAAAGAACTGAAGATCTCATACTGACCTTTAAGTATTTTGACACTCTTGATATCCTGCTATGAAACATTCTGACCTGTCATTGTTTACACACGTCTTAAACAACTATTACCATACACTGATAATTTCTGTATTATCTATATCTATTATTTATTTATTATATTACATATCTTACACATCAATATTGCTGCTACTTCTTTGTCTTGTCTTTGCAAAATGTCTTGTCTTGTTTGTGTTTTAATTTTAAATTTAAATTTAAATTCTATTTTTTATTTATTATTTGCACGTCATGTTGTTACACTGTGGACCCTGAGCTTCACAATTTCGTCTATCTGTATACTTGTATATGGTTGAGATGACAATAAAATTCACTTTGACTTTGACTTTTGACTTTGACTACTACAATGCAGTGTTCACAAACTGTTCTTTATACAGCCTCCAGTTAATCCAAAATGCTGCTGCAAGAATTATTAGAAGAACAAGAAAATACAAACACATAAGTCCAGTTCTTAAATCCTTACACTGGCTCCCGGTTCAGTTTAGGGCAGATTTCAAAATCCTCCTTTTAACATATAAAGCATTAAATGGCCAAGGCCATGCTTACTTATCTGAACTTATCATGACTAACAAACCACAGCGCACATTGAGATCTCAAGATGCAAGGTCTGCTTATGAACCCAAGGATTAATAAAATAAAAGTGGGAGGTTGAGGTTTTAGTTACAGGGCCCCTAAACTGTGGAATGGTCTGCCTGCTACTATAAGAGTTGCCCCTTCGGTCTCAGCTTTTAAATCCTGGCTGAAGACTCACTACTTCAGTTTAGCATATCCTGACTAGAGCTGCTGATTAACTGTGCAGACTGCATCTCTGTTGTTAGTCATTAGCACTAAAACATAAGAAACATGATAGTTATAATTTGTTACTAACCCTCACCAATTCTGTTTTTCTTCTCGGTACTCAAATGTGACACTTGGTGCCATGGCCCACCTGCCAAGTTGTTTTACCTGACTAAGGTAAAGTCATCCCTGATGGAGGATCGCAGGAATCGTGGGGTAGAGGGGTGCTTTCATCGAATTAGCTCGCCCAGCTTTGGCCAAATGGGGGAGGCAGCTTGATGGCAGAGGTCTCCAGGACTCTAAACAAATCCAAATCATATTATGTGATATCATCTACTGTTAAATTCTGCTCTGTACTTGTAAATTTTTTATTTTTATAGTGTATTGAGGATTTGTTCTGTTCTGTGTATTGTATTGTATTGACCCCCTTCTATTTGACACCCACTGCACACCCAACCTACCTGGAATCTTTGAACTGCCTTTCCCAAGGTTTCTTCCATTTTTTCTCTACAAGGGTTTTTTTGGGAGTTTTTCCTTGTCTTCTTAGAGAGTCAAGGCTGGGGATCTGTCAAGAGGCAGGGCCTGTTAAAGCCCATTGTGGCACTTCTTGTGTGATTTTGGGCTATACAAAAATAAATTGTTTTGTATTGTATTATATTATAAAAGTAATTTGGTCAATGCTTGTGTATGTTGATGGTATCTGAAAAAAATGAGGGGCATTTTTGGGTCTGGGAACACATAAAAACGTTTTCCATTTAACTTAATGATAATTAGTCGATCATGTTACAAAAATTCGCCTTATGAAGGATTTTGAGGAATACATTAACTTGTATTGAAGAGGAGCCTATGGTGTCCTGGATCATGGACTATCTGTTGGGCAGACTAAAATTCAAGATGCTTAATGACTGTGTGAGCAACACTGGAACCACAAGGATCAGTACTCTCTCTGTTTCTCTTCCCTCTGTACACCTCAGACTATGAATATAACACCAGGTCATGTCATCCACAGAAATTCACAGATGATTCAGCAGTAATGGGGTGTAATGATAAGGAGGATGAGACAGAGGAAAGGAGTAAGCCAGAGAAACGTTTTCTTGTCTGCAATTTAACATCAGCAAAATCAAGTAACTGCTTATCGACTTTTACCACACCAAAGAGACTCTACACCTGGTCACTGTTCTGGCAGTGGATACAGAGCTGGTACACTGCTAGAAGCACTTGAGGGTCCACCTCAGTGAGAAGCTGGATTGATCTCCCGACACACAAGCATTATAGACTCTTTTTCTTAGGAGACCACACTCCTTTAATGCGTGTAATGACATTCTTTACATGTTCTACAACTCTGTGATGGCCAGTGTGATTTTCTACTATGTGGTGTGCTGGGCTGGTAACATAAGTTCAAGAGAGGCCCACCGAACGAACTAGTTAATTAAAAAGGGCAGGCTCAGTACATGGGACACACTCTTAACTCATTGGAGATAGCAGAGGAGGAGAGAATGAAGATGAAACTGAAGGCAATTATAAGTGAAACAGCACATCACCAGGGGACTTTCAGCCAATGAATTATTCAACACAAGTGTGTCAAGAAATGATAGGGGGCTTCTTCATAAATGTACCTATGCCTTTATAATGTCTCACTTTGACTGCTCTCTTATTTTTAGCCGTCGGACGTTTTTTCATTCCCTTTAGTCATTTTGGTGAGTATTTGAGATGGGACTACTTGTTTATGATAATATTTATTTATTTATTTATTTATTTAATCGAGCCGCTGTACAAAGCCAAATTTTCCCCTGGGGACAAATGAAGTTCTGTCTTTCTATCAGTTATATAGTGCCTTTCACATCTCCCACCAACTATGGAAAAACCTAGTATGTCACAACTTTCAAGTTTCCGGCAAATTGAGAAAATCATGACGCCCCTATAATTAACAATCTCTAGATTTCATTTTTCCTGAGGTTCACGTACACAATATTGTGTTTTTTGTGAATCAACAACACTTGCCATTTAAACCATGCAGTCGCAGCATTTCAATCACATGATTATAATCCGATGTTTTCATTGGTAAGGCGGTCTTTCCTCATCAAAAAACTAAAAAAATTCAATTTTGAAAAAAATGGCAGTTACTAGGGATTTCCATTGCATGTGAGATCTATCTATCTGTCTATCTATCTATTGTGGCGAACGGTCGGGTCCTATGCCCGTCCAGGATGCCCCTGCTGCTTATGTTCCGGGGGAGCAACCATGGGCAGCCCAATACCTCCCCTGGGACGCTTGGTGGCAGCCTCCCTGGTCGACGATGATTCCCCAACCTCCCGCAGGGTTCCTTGGGAGATGGAGTCCTCCACAGCCTGGTTGGGGCCAGGGGTGGCCGCTAGGGGGGGCTGTCTGGTTTCAACAGCCCGGCTGGACGAATCTTCAGCCCCACCCGGAAGTACAATTAGGACCAGGTGGTCAAGCACCTGGAACGCTTCCGGGTGGGCTATAAAAAGGGCCAGCCACCACCACTCAAGGGCCAGAGTCGGGAGGAGGACTAAGCTTCAGGAGGAGTGGTGGTAAAAGGGAGAATGGTTTGATGGTGTGTTGTACTAGTTCTTATAAACTATGTATTGCCTGTAGGTCATGAGGAAGATGTGCGCCCACGTGTGAAGAAAATAAAAGTCTATTGGTTTTATACGTGCCTTTGTGTCCACCTGTGTTAGGTCAGGCGCCTATATAGCGCCTTCTGTTACACTATCTATCTATCTATCTATTATACAGTACCTTTCACATCTATCTAATGTAAGGGACGGCCGGCAGTTTATTCCGGCCGGGACACCCCAGTACTGGAAGGATGGAGGAAGGCAGCTTATCAAAGACACTGCCTCCCCCAGGACGATAGATGGCAGGCTTCCCTGAACTGTCGCAGTGCCCCGGATGCCCGCAGGGCACTATGAGACTTGGAGTTCGGCTGCACAGCCCTGCTTGGTACTGTGGGTGCCACTGTGAACCCAGCAAGTGAGCCGGAGTTGGGAGGAGTGTGACAGAGCTTGCTAGGAGGTGTGGAGGAGAATATGGTATTGAATAATTATTGGTTTATTTGTGTTTGGTGGCTGTAGTGCTTAAAGGGCACTTTGAAGAAGAAAAAATAAGTAAAAGATTTGTTTTGTGCTTTTACCCTGTGTCCGCGAATCTGTCTGTTGGGTTTAATGGGGCAACAGAGACCCTAACGTCCACACTATCTATCTATCTAATATCATATCATATCATGTTAGTCAGACATGCATTGGCCATATTTGTTTAAAGCATACATTTAATTTACAAATTCTAAAATGTGCCCTTTGATCAGGGTACTAGAATACAAGTAACTCTGGTCTGCTCCAATCTTAGCACGAGTGTCAGACATTCTCAGAAAGTAAGTATCCTGAGTGTTCTATGAGGTAATAATAATAATTTAAAGTTATCTATCTATCTGTCATGAGCTCCTTCAGCCACTGTATTCTGGGTCAGGGTATCCTGAGCATGTACTCTTAAATTTCACACACACTGATAGGACTGGTGGATGCCAGGCATGTTGCAGCCGTCCACAACACCACTATTGTCCTGGTCTGTTTTAAAGTATTTTATAAGAACTTAAGACAAATTTCTAAAGGTGGATATTATGAGGGGTGTTCAGTTATAAACAGGAATTTTCATGCTCTGTTCTTATCAATCCACCTAACCTGCAATTCTAAATTGGCCCTAGTGTGTGCTTGGTGTGTGGGTGTGTTTGTGTGTGTCCTGCGATGGGTTGGAACCCTGCCCAGGATTGGTTCCTGCCTTGTGCCTTGTGTTGGCTGGGATTGGCTCCAGCAGACCCCCGTGACCCTGTGTTCGGATTCAGCGGGTTGGAAAATGGATGGATGGAATGGATGTTCTTATCAAGAGTGCGAGGTAAACCTGACTCATTGGACAAACACATGCATCTTTGAACTTGTCGTTAGTAATGCTAGCTGCTCTTTTCCCCCATCCTATCCATTGTAATCAACATGTCGGAGCAGGAGGTACACAGTAGTGTTGTGCAGCGCATTACTATTACATTTTTGACATACTGTATGAAGGAGTCATTCCATCTCAGATTTATTCGAGGCTTAAAAAACAGTTTGGGGATGAGTGTCTCTCTCAGTTTAGAGTGTATGATGGTGCAAGTCCTTCAGAGAGGGACTCTCATCTCTTTGGTCCACTTAAGGAATTTTTAGGAGGGAAGAAATTCAAGTCGAATGAGGAGATTATTGATTCTGTGCAAGAATGGGTCAACGTGCAGTCAAGAGGCTTCTACTCTTCTGGGATTTAGGAGCTTCCTGAGCACTGGAACCAGTGGATTGCAGTGGCAGGAGACTACACAGAAAAATAACCAATAGTTAATAATAATAACGAATAAAGCATAGCTTATAAATTCCTGTTTATATTTGAACGCCCCTCGTAACTCTTTTACCTGATGCTTTGGTCCAAAGTGACCTACCAATGACAATAATGTAACTGTCTCCAAAGTAGGCGCACAGAGGGGTTAAACAACTCACTCAGATTCACATGGTGAGTCAGTGGCGGAGGTTGAAAAAGCAGCCTGGATGTTTAGAGGCCAAAGTCTTAGCCATTCCGGCTGGCTCATCTCTGACTATCCATGCATTGCTCTCATTTTTTAAAGTGCATTCAGGCATTTGTACAGTTTTTCAGGGTTCCAGACTACGATAACGAAATGTTGCTTACTAAAATTTTCCTACTTTCACAAGTTTCATTGACTTTATCTCTTCATTTACGCCATGTTGGCCCAGCATCTTTAGGTCTAATCCTGGAATGTTTCACTAATAAGGCCCTCAGAAACTGAATCAAGGTGAAGTGCATTTGTGGATAAATGGAAGATCGAATCCCCAGCAATAAATCCATGTTGACTATAACGTTACCCTGCACTTAGTACATCATGCTTCACAGCCAGGGAAATTAGCAGCCTATGAGGTGTTAAGTTGACGTCTAGCCTCTTCAACTTTATTTCTCGAGTCATGGTTTTGTTCAGCCTCAGGCTACACGCGTCACGAGCCACGAATGAAGATGCATAACACTTCCACGCCTCGTGTCTGCCTAAAGGTAACTCAAGTGACGTTCTAGATAAACAGTGACAATAAAGAACTTTTCACTTCAATAACATAAAATATAAATCCAGGAATCCGCGGGAACATGTGGAACAATTGCTGGCCCGGGATATCACTGCCAGATGTAACAAGGTGAGTCTGAGGGAAGAGACAGATTAATGGCTTTTTCTTTAATGAGGTAACATCCTCTTCTCCCCTGTATGGTTGTGCACATTTTCCTACCACATGTGAGTGTAAAGGAAACGGGAGTCAAAAAATAATAAATAAATAAATAATGTGGGCCACATAAATGTATTTATTGTTTTGGTGGGGTGGGGGGATCAGCAAACAAGTCTGACAGCTAATACTTTATAACCACGTTCCACCGACAACAACGGGGCTTGCATATTTAAGCATTACCAGGCAAGTGGCTGCCAGCCTGGCACCCCGCTAACTAAATGGCTGAGCTGCACTGATGTTTTCAATCGATAACCCAAATCTAAACCCAATGTCAGCTGTGATAACTCCTTCTAAGTTGATGTCTGAGTTACATCTAAAAAAAAAATGTGAAATAAAGTAATCAAAGCAAGAGTCTGGAGAAATAATGCAACAATCTATGGAATAATACCCTTTAAAAAAATTAGAAATGGTGGGATTAAACATCTACTCAAATGAACAATAAAATGAATTAGTTATTTTATAAAGCACCTTTCACGATGAACACTATCCCAAAAAAGTTTATTCCTACTAATTGTACAAAGCACCCATTGTTTAATTCTGCCATATGTGCATTGCTGCTGGGAAATGGCGACTAGAGAGCCAGAACGTATAATGGAATTAGCAGGTTCTGAGAATGATGGATGAACGTTGTAACGAAAGAGCAATCTGACCGGCTCCATGGCTAGCTCTGCTGTCTCTCATCTCCAAAGCCCTGTCTGTATGCTGTCTGCAGGTTCTTCCCGTGTCCATCTTGTTTTTTTCCCCCATTAAGTAAAAGGTGCTACAGAAAGACAGATGTCAGTAAAGATGGTTATGGCACCGCTACATATCTTCTGTTGACTACTAAAACTGGAAAGAAACATTGTTCACTTTTAATGGGGGAATCAAGTGTGGTGCCATCGAAGCATCCCATAATTCCAGAACTGGAGCTAACAACAGCTGTTGTGACAGTCAAAATAGAGGAGATGCTAAAAAGTGGATTTCAAATACCAACAACAAGGACAAGAATTTTGGGATGCTAGCATCACGATGCTAAAATACATTAATAATGAGAACGATCGGCTCAAGACTTTTGCTGCGAGCAGAATCACAGTGATAAGAAAACACTGGAGGTTATCACATCTTGTCTTAAATCCAGCAGATCAAGCATTGGTAGGACTGAAGCTACAAAGCTTCATCAAAAAGCCAAACATGGACACGAGACCAGTTGGTTTTTTAACAGCAGCCACAACATGAGTGGCCAAAAAGACCAAATCAAATGAAATCGCTCAGTGAATACAGTCAGTGTGGCATAGGACTTCACACCCTGAAGTTGTGGGTTCACATCCTGCTACTGACACCATGCGTGACCCTGAGCAAATCACTTGACCTGCCTGTGCTCCAAATGGAAAACCAAAAAGACATGCAACCAACTGTATCATAAACGTTGTAAGTCGCCTTTGATAAATGCGGCGGTCAAATAAGTGATCTTCTGTGATTAATCGTGATCGGCCAATCTAGATGCACAAACACGCAGGTAAAAGTACCCCACAGTGTCTCTGACTCCATGATGTGAAGGAAAGGCTGTAATTATTCATGTTTGCCCCGCTTGCCGAGACCTTCATTTAGCCCAGGGTTAGGGTTAGGGTCAACATCGGCCCACTGTGGCTGCAGGTTTTTGTTCCAACCAGCTTCAGTTTTTAATTGGACTCCTGAGCTAATTAAGTGAATTGTTATTTGCCAGATTCAGTGTTGTGGGACAAATATAGAAATTAGAAAAGTAAGTGTGGTATATATATATATATATATATATATATATATATATATATATATATAAATAAATGTACCAAGCACTTATATGGGAAAATGTATTTTTGTTTTCTTTTTAACAATATTTTCATCTTGATTTTCATTCAATTTTTGCCAGGTGTTCCAATTGTTTAATGAATTCATTATTTTCTAATTAGTGGGTCTAACGCTGAAGTAGTTGCAGCCTTTCATGATTCAGTTCTTTTTGCCTGGCTGTCTGCTCGGCTGGTTGTCATTATTAAGATACAATGAAGGGAGCAAACTGCACAGAGAAAGGGCAAAATATAACTCAACAAAAGGTTGTTAAGCATTTAAATCTATAGCAAAAGCAGAAATATTCCTAAATCTCTTATAAATGTAAAACATGCTGCGGTGCTTTCTTAATGTAGAATAAGAGAAGAGAAAAAAATACCAGCTGATTAATTGAGATCAGTGTTATCAGGTGTTGTCACTGATTATGAATCTGGTTGGAACAAAAACCTGGAACCACAGTGGGCCCCCAGGGCCGATGTTGAGAACCCCTGATTTAGCCCATTTGGCGCCTTCTTACTATTTAGTCTGGAATCGGTGGCAGATAATGTTTGACTAACCTGCTTTTATTATCTGCACAACTTCAGCAACAGCATTGTTCATGATCTGCAATCAATAATGGCTAGGCCTTACCTTGCAGTATTGTGATTGAATAGAAGAATCAGATTTGTGAATATCTTAAAGAATGTATTTTTACAGGTGATGAGTCTTAGTTAATTTTTCTGGGAATTACTGAAGATTTATTTTGTATAAAAGAATGATTTTCACAAATACTGATGTTTGCTTGAAGACCTGAGCTCTATTACATTTTATTTTCTAACATAATCTCACCTAACATGCTGTATAAAAAAATTTATTGATAGATTATGAAAATTGTCAATTGAAACGTCAACTGCTTTTTCAATAATCAGCTACCCACTACGTGATGCAAGTCTACTTGCTCTTGTCTTTGATGATCTGAAATGTCATTTTTGATTATATTTCTGCCTTTGAGTTGAAGACCCGCCTCTCCCCATCATTCATTGGTCAAGAGTCCTGTCTTTGGATCAAAAGCTAGTTCACATGTGAAGACGTTTCCTCTGTGCGATTACCTGGGACTATTTAATATTATTTTAGCCAAAATGCATATACTTTGCACATTACGAGCACACAACTGGATGACTTGTCATGTGGATTATGCAACACAAGTACCGCGACATTTTTTCACAGACATTTTTATATTGTTTGCTGTGGTCCAGCATTGGTCTCCATTGTGTCTCATTCTTTTAGAAACTTTGTCATGTCCAATCCCCATGAAAACATGAGATTAAAATTTTTTTCTCGATCATAACTACAAACAATATGGGGTAAGTAACATATAAAAAATACATAACTTTTGGGTGGAGTATTTCTTTAACATGTATGCTATTGAAATGTGGCTGAAAGAAATGCAAAAACTGCACATAAACAGTGAAAAGACTGGGATTGTAACTCCAGTGTGGTGATGAGCTGATTGTCACCACCCCATGTGAAATGTTGCCTTCATATTTAGTATAATTTACTACTGTATATATCTAAAATGGCCTTTTTGTTGTGACCAATTGCAAAGTACAATACTGTAACGGTCAGGGGCCGCTAAAATTCACACCGTCAAAGGTGACAGTGATTTATTTATTTTAATAGAGGAGATCCCAGGAACGTCCCCAGCCTTGGATCGACCCCCACACACTAACAACAGAGACCAATAAAGCACACTGGGAAAGACAAACAATTAAGAATATAATGAAACAAAATTAACTAAATAAAAACAGTAATACCACCCCTGACCCCTTCGGCGATATTACATTTAACATATATACACAAACACCACACAGCAAAGTCCATGAAAACCAAACCGGATGAAAAATGGGAGGTGACGAAATTAAGTCCAGCGATCTGTATGTTGAAAGGGTGAAAGAAAACACAGTCCTACCTGTAGTTACTGAAAGGATGAAATCGGATGGATGGTTCAGGAGTGCGCTCCACTCTTCCGGAAAACCAATGAATCCAACACAGTCCTCAGTGCACAGGTAGACAGACGATCCAGACCCCAACAAATGAATACAGTCCAGGACAAAATGATTAATTAAAGTTCCAATAACAGCAGGCAGCACGACAGATAAACGCAACACACAACGCACCAAACAAAACAAATTTTTTACTCCTTTTGCCCTCTGCCTTCTTTTAAACCTCCTTTGACCACCTTTGACCCCAGCAGCCCCAACAAGGACTGCTGGGAGATGCAGTTCTTATTTACCAGCACTGCTACAATACTGATAATATCAAGTTTTACAAGTCAATTAAAAAATTCTATTTTCAAAAGTAAATCTAAAACTAATTTTGCATTAAAGTTTTTTTTCCCCCAAAACACAATATACCCATTTTAAGTTTTCTCACAAAGGGATACACATTCACTACTGGACAAAAGTTTTAAAACACCTCAGTTTTCAAGTTTCTCTTCAGATTTAATCAGCTGAAATGCAATGAATCACCTAAAATGGTGAAAAGTTAAGGAGTAAACTGCCAGAGGTTTAAATTTAAAGTTTAGGTTAGCAAAATCTAAAAAATGTTGCACAAGTGCCCCAACTTCTGTTGATTACTTAAAATAGTAATAGTAGTAACCCACTCTGTTCCAACTCTGCTTTAAGAAAGACAGTAATCAACAGAAGTTGGGACACCGGTACAAATTGTTTGCTTCAACTTGCAAGACTTAATTTCCTTTAATTGCTGCAGAATGTCTGTAGCTTGTAACCTATTAGTTGATCCCTGAAGAAGGCCCATTTGTAATACAGTAGACCCCCACAAAGTCACGGTTCAGAGTTAGCGGCCTCAGTCGTTCTCGGATTTTTCTTTAGAACCTAACTAATAATTGTTAGCGGAAACTGCAAATATCCTCCGCAATTTTTTTGTGGCTTTTTTCGTGGCAATACTGTACTGTAGAGGGAACACCAAGCAACCGTAGGGGAAAACGCAGCTTGTGATGGTGAAAGTAGCCAATCCGAGAGCGTTATTCATTTCTCCTTGCTGCTGATTGGCTGCTGCTCTATGACGCATCTCCGGCAGATGCAGCCCAGCATTCCCGCATCATAATAGTTTATCGCGTGTAGCTATCTCGAGTGTTTTGCTGAGCATTCTCATGTTTTTCGTTTTGTTCTTCTTAAAGCCCTAAGATGGTGCCCAAAGGCCCTGCACCTTCTAAGGCTTCTGGCAATGAACCTAAGCAGCAGAAGAAGTTTAAGACACTCCAGGAAAAGGTTGAACTACTGGATTTGCTTCCGGGAACTAAAAAGTTATGCCGCAACTTCCCATCACTATGTTCCTCAAACCTATCAAGTAAAGCCAGCACGAAACCCCACCAGAAGAAGACCTGTCAGAAGATATGATTCCTGAAGAAAAGGAGCTGTAAATCCTCTGCTTTGCTGTGCACTCATTATCTTCATTACATACCTTCATCATACTGTATAGCTAAATCATCATCATCTTCAATCAATATCATTCATTATTGGTGAGTACGCATACATTTTACTGTATTTTTATTAAATTAAATTATTACGTATTTACCCTACTTATAACAAAGAAAACGACAGCGCATACCAAAGCTTGTATGAATTGCAGTACATACAGTGGTAACATCGATGTTTTATATTCTAGCACTGCGGGAGACATAGCAGTACAGTACTGTACAGTATACGGGTTTACCTTTACATTCTTTTTTTTACGGTAATGTATTAAGATGAGTTTGAAATGAAATTAAAGTGTTTTGGGGGGCATATTTAGGGTTTAAACTACAAAAATAGGCGTTTATAGGCATTTTTTGACCACATCCAAAATTCAAGGTTTTTCACAATTCGCGGGTGCTCTAGAAACGTAACCCTCACAAATTTCGGGGGTCGTCTGTATTCTGAAATTTTGTTGGAAACAAAATTCAATTTGCTTCACAATTTTTTTTTTCTTGTCAAGAAAAACAGGGTTTCATTGCAAATTCAATTTTATGTGAAAAGTTTGCTCATCACTAATCACAACTTTCTAATTGAGTGATAGAAGAGGAATGTATTTAAAGTACAAGTTCATTTTATTGAATAGAAAACACAAATAAGTTGAATGTTATTAATATATTACACACATGAAACCAGTAGTAACAATGAAAAAAGAAGCAGACCACCTCATAGGAAACAAACTACCAGCCACAAACTTAAAATTATTTATCAAAGCCAGTCAGCAATGTTACTGACAGAATGTACAATATAATAACACACTAAGGTGTGTGTGTGTGTGTGTGTGAAGTCCCTCAGAGCAATCCAATTGGTCAGTTTGACTTTGGTGACACGACTGAAAGCGGAAGTTTGAGAGTGAGACACACAAGAAAAAGAAATGGCATAGGAGGCACACCGAGAGAGTCACCCGGTCAAGAGAGGCTCAGACATGTGGATACAGTGGAAAAAGTCACTGAAGGTACACATATGGAAAGAGAATAATTTAAAAATATTTGCTATTACCAGTCTTCAACAGGTAGCAAGGCTGATATGCTATAATTTTCAAAACTTGCACCCTCCAGCTGAACTGTTACCAACCAGCTGCTATCCTGACTCCAAGTTCAACTGTACTGAAATGAGAAGAAGCTTTCATGCTTCACTTCCTCCTGAAACCTTGGACCACTTGAAGAGTCAGGCATGTCCCCTTGAACTCCTTGGGTCACCACCCTCATCCACCTATAACTCCACCTAGCAGTCCCAAGTGTCTTGATTGCCAGTCTACCCTTAAAGTACCAAACAACCATCCAGAGGACTGTTCAGTTCACATAACAGGGTGGTCCTGCATAACCTAATGTATCTCTCTGATGCAAAGACTGGCTGGGTAAAGCCTACTCTACTACATACAGCTTGCCATAATCCTTCATTTTATGTCCACAAGTCCCCAGAATATCTGCTTCTGGAACAACTTCTGTAATTAAGGGATGTCCGTTTCCAGCACAGCAGCCTTCCTGTTACATTGGTATGGCCAGCATTGTTTCCACTGTCAGTTAACTTCATAGAGTGACCAAATAGTGATCCCCTACCAAAATTCCTTACACAAATATGCGTACAATAGGAACAGAAACACGGGACAAGATGAGTAAATAACACTGGATTGATTCTATGATCTGACTCCGTCACAAGAGTCACTACAAATACCATATACCTAATGGCTCAAGGTGCAGTCCTGGGCATGTTGCTTGATTCAGTCTGGCAGCCGTCCCAGGGTATGATCTTAGAAAGGCTGCTCACTGCAAAGGCATAATTAAGCAACCAGGAGATGAGAAATGGGAGAAGGCAGAGGCACAGACAGGAACAGGCATGGGCCTGAAAACTGAGAGATGTCAAAACACTGATTGTCAAGTATAAAACAAACGAGCAAGAATCACAGTGGACAAGGCAAGCAAAAAGTCCTGAAACTAATGTGCTTTAATTACATCAAAATGAATAAGAATGAAGTTGTTTGCAATTTGGTGCAAATCCAATACTCTGTTGGCAGAAGCCGTGTGCCAACACCGCCATTGGTGTTAATTGGCGAAATTCAGCAGAGTTATTATCACAGCAAATTTGCTGGGTCCACTAGTGACCTTGTTTGCGAAATTTTCCCCTGAAAATTCATCATGTAGCCTGCTTATTTAAACTTTTTTTGTTCCTCCCAATGTCCCATGATGCTTTGTGTGGCCATAGTGACATTACAGAGCAGTAGCAGTCATGTTGCATGGGGATGTCACTGCCTGATCTGCGCTCAATTTGCATCACACATATGTGCAGAATTTTCACACATGCGTAATGTAAGTGTCCTTTACCGTACACTTTATGCTGCTACGCAACCCGCTTTGAGCGTGTGTGAATAATCTATGACACATGTATGCATGCGTCGTGTCACTAGCCAATCGTTACTCAAGCTGGGTTTTCATAATTTTAATTTTTGGGACGTATTAACTGACCATAATCAATTATTATGAACATATTTAATTGTTCTACAAATATTCATTACACATTGTGTCTTTACTGCTAGATAGATAGATAGATAGATAGATAGATAGATAGATAGATAGATAGATAGATAGATAGATAGATAGATAGATAGATAGATAGATAGATAGATAGATAGATAGATAGATACTTTATTAATCCCAATGGGAAATTCATGCAGCATGATATGCTCCTCACTACATAGCACAGATCGGGGAGTGACAAGGACAGTCACCACGTATACAACGCTGATCCCTTACATCACAGAGATAGGAGATCAGGAAATGCAGACATAAAGGTTTCAGAATTTTGTGGACTTGGAGTATAATTTTATCTCAGTGTGGCGTAGTAGTTAGCACTGCTGCCTCACAAGCTCAGGTCACATTTTTGCCCACAATAATTGACAAAGTTGGCAGATACTTACTAAACCCTCACTTAAAAGACCATTGCACCTTTATAATCCACTCAAAACTAATTAATTTCCTCCTTCTGTATCTGAAACTCCTGAATATTTCTGTGTTCTTACCAAACTTCAGGCAACGCGTATACACTAGAGTTCACTCATCACTTGCTGCCATCTTATTTAGGAAGGAAGAAATGACGTACTGTGATGTGTCATGTGACATTTGTGCCAAATAACTGGCAAAGGTCATAGCAGCTGTAAGCAATATGGCCAAAGTCATTCAAAGATCAACACAAAATGGTGGGGAGTATATCAAACAAAATGGCACTACCAGAATAATGATTAAAAGGTGGTGTTCATAAGAAAGGTAATGATTTAAGTCATGAGGTGTAAATACATAAAAAACAGAAACAGCTCCATCAATTATTTGAAATATTAAAATTGTGAATTTCCCATTGGGATTAATAAAGTATCTATCTATCTATCTATCTATCTATCTATCTATCTATCTATCTATCTATCTATCTATCTATCTATCTATCTATCTATCTATCTATCTATCTATCTATCTATCTATCTATCTATCTATCTATCTAATTCGATGTAAGCATTTAACGTCTAAATATTCTCAATTGTAATTGAAATGTGTCATTTTCACCCTCTGACAGAGGTCCATAGAGGGCTAGATGTCTAGTAAAGGGTTAAAAATAACCACATATTCATAATTACTGACCATCCATCCATCCATTTTCCAACCCGCTGAATCCGAACACAGGGTCACGGGGGTCTGCTGGAGCCAATCCCAGCCAACACAGGGCACGAACCAATCCCGGGCAGGGTGCCAACCCACCGCAGGACACACACAAACACACCCACACACCAAGCACACACTAGGGCCAATTTAGAATCGCCAATCCACCTAACCAGCATGTCTTTGGACTGTGGGAGGAAACCGGAGCGCCCGGAGGAAACCCACGCAGACACGGGGAGAACATGCAAACTCCACGCAGGGAGGACCTGGGAAGCGAACCCAGGTCCCCAGATCACCCAACTGCGAGGCAGCAGCGCTACCCACTGCGCCACCGTGCCGCCCTTACTGACCATTAAATAGTCTAAAATGATACCCCACATGCTTATGTTTGAAATGTGTCATTTGTAACCTTCTAAGAATGGCTCTTAGAGGGCGAGGACCACCGGTAAAGAATCAAATATTAAAAATATTATCATGTTCATGATCAGATATCTCAGCATGCCTATCTTACCGGTTCCCATTTTTCTGAAGTTTAGTGAAAAGGAGCGACTTTCACCCCTCAAATACCATTAGTGTTTGATCCCCTGGGGTTTATTGATGTGGCTGCACAACTTCAAGTCTTTCTGATCATTTTTGCTGAAGACACCTATTGGTTTATGATAATGGTGTAATTTCCTGTACAGAATATGGTTCAAAAACCTTACATACTCACGTATAAGTTGTGTTTTGAAACCCGAAAAATCGATCATAAAATCAGACCCCGACTTATACGCAAGTTCAAAACTGGGACACTTATTTATTTTTTTTACATCTTCTTGCCTCCTCCAATCTCACACCAGTTTCTCAGACACGTCGAATTTTTTTGCAGCAGTGCAGTTACCAATTTCTTTTACTACTTCAGCGACGTTTAATTTAAAACCAGCTTCATATTTTGTTCTGATCGAAAATATTGCAAACCTCTCCAAAACAAAATGAATAAATGTACAAAAACCGGAGTTATGAACTAATATATTAACCCTTGGGGGGGTTACAGATGCCATTACATAAGTTCTTAAAATCTTAGTCAGAAGCCCAGGGTGTGTATGGAAGGTTAAAGGCTGCCCTCTGTTGCCAAATGACTTGGGTTAACTTTATCGAGTCCAAATCATCAATCAAAATGTTGGTCAATTCAGCTTTTATATGCTTGATCTTCAGGAGTTGATGTTAATATTTTAATCGGCCAAAATTAAACTCTAATTTAAGATTAGCAGACTATACATACTATGGCGTACCCATCAAAACATCAACATTTGTAGACTATATAAGAATCCTTCCAGATAACATTTTTGTCTTCGTTCCCACGAAATGATAAAAAATTTCCACCAGAGCAAGCGCTGACTAAAATCTGAAATCAAATTTCCTTGAATGTGATGTAATCCTTTTATCCCGCACTGGGTGACATGTTATTATCTCGATTTTCTCTTCATTAATTCAGGACCGGGCCGCCCGTTGACAGGACTTCCACCACCTCCCAGCTGCTCAAACCTGGCGGCTGATTTAGGAGAGCTCCCTGCCTAGGAATGTAAACCATTTTCCCTAGGAATGCGTAAGCAAGCCATAAAAACAGGATTTGAGCCCAGTCACAAGAAACAGATCACACCATAAAGTGCTGTGTGTGTCTCTTCTGCTGCAGTGAATGAACTACAGTTCCCGGTGTAATTTAACGTCTCGAGTTTACAGACTGAAAACTGTAGATTTCAAGTGGCATGTTTGAAACAGTGGGTGCCATGTTTACATTGTCTATTGGCCGTAAGGATATTTGGCAGGAATTAAGAGACGTTTCCATTAAAATAAAACCAAAATAATATATGTGTTTAAAGAGGCAATTACTTGAAATTCAAGAGAGTGTATGCAAGTGTGTAGTGCTACTTCCACACGAAAGACAATAATTGTACTTTTTCTTTATTTATTTACTTTACAAATTGTTAACAAAGTCGTGGGTACATTTAAGCAGTTAAGTAGCAGAAAACTAATAAATGTCACATTCTGCAGTGTTTTCTAGTGGGATAATCAAGTGCAATGGGCCCAAATGTACTGCAGAATACTTCATAATTTTTACAAATATGAAACTTTTAGTGTACACATAAAGCACAGAATACAAAACATGCAGCTGCAACAGGCAAGGTGCTCTCTGAACAAGTAGGCAAAACCTTCTCCAACACTATGGGAACAGATTAGTGAGAAAATAATGCTATGGAGAATGTGTTCAATTGAAAGCAGGACGTGAAGGACATCATGAAGGACTTCTTATCCAACGGAGGTGCCATCATTCCTACCAGTGCTGCTTCTTCTGAATTCCTTTCAGGATTCCTTTTCCCCCAGTGACACGGCTCTTTGTTGTCTTTCTGCTATCTTAGTGAAACTGCTCCCCCTCAGAACTCTTTCAGTAGGAGTCACTCCTCATAGCCATACTTCCTTGCTAATGACATTCTGGTAACACTTCAGGAGCTACCTGGCAGGATCTGTTAGTCCATTACTGCTACGAAGACCATAACAATTGCATTCTTTAGCCGTAGCAAAACTTACGAAGCACCATTGACCATACTTTGGAATAGGGGACAACTATAATGAGCTAAACTTGTATTTTTGTGAAGTTGTCATGTGTGAGGAAGTGGATAACCTGCCGAGTGATTTGTAGATTTTAGAGGGTGATGTGCTGTTTAGATTAAACAGGCTGAAATCTCACAAATCGCCCGAGTCCTCATTCGTAATCCTCGTGGAACTTATTTTGTGTGTTCGCAACTTCCCACACAAACGTTACAAAAGAAAACTTAACAGGGAAATGCGAGTATATTTATGGCAGTTCTGACACACGTGTATGCAACATTTCAGGGAAAATGGGAAATGATAACATCCCTCGATCAAGTAGGGAAATGCAGACAAACCTTCCAAATCATGACCCTAACACATACACATATTAATTCAGATCACCGAGCTGATGTCATAATGTGCATTAACGTGACTAATTTATTAAAGCTCAAATGTGATGAATATGATGCACAGACTGTATTTCAGTTCCCTTTTAAAAGGGCCAATGCTGCGTATTTGCACTGAAGAACTTTTTTGTTTTTCGTCAGCCATTTCTTTTGAGTCCAGTTGTTAGGACGCAGCTCCCAGTTTCTGGGGACGTGGTCTCTGAGGCCGCGATTTCTGACTTCATTGACATGAGGGATAAAAAGGCTGGTGGTGTCGACCTTTCTGAGATTGTAGATAACAGGACTCTTGGCAACAAAATTCCTTCTGAAGTTATTTTTGGTTTTTGCTCTTTTAGCTCTGAATTTTCACCTGGTTCACTTGTTTAATTACTTAATCCAGATACTTTTTTAAAAGTCGTCTGCTTTAGCTACTTGACTCTGCAGTTTTTCCAGGTTCCCAAGACTCTTCTGTAAAGAACAGCTTTCTGGGCTCAGCCTGAAAATGGACCTCCTCTTCGTTTCTACTAGACGTCCATGTGCATGTGATTCATTATTAAATTTAAAGAAGTCTTCTGGGTCAATTTTCTTTTAAAGACCTGGATATTCACCCTTCCATATACATCCCACATCCCTGTTACTGCTTTAAGAAGAGAGGAAAAAACAGACAAGAAAAGAAGTTAAAGAACCAGGAGGTGGGTTAATCAAATTCATTTATCAAACAGGTCCAAGAGAATGAGCAAGAGCATGTTGTGGTCACCAGGGGGCGCGCCACCTCCCCATACACCCAGCACAAGCAAACCTCTCAACACAACTTGCCAAAGCAAAGAGGATTTTATTGTGGGAAACTCTTACAAAAATCATTTCCCACACCACAGTCCCAGTATTGATGCAGCAGTAGCTCTCTCTGCCTCCTCCGCTCCTCCCAGCAATCTTCGTTGTTGTCCTCCTCCTCCTCCTGACACTGGCTCCAGGAGTTGTGGCAGGCAGCTCTTTTTATGTTAACCTGAAAGCACTTCTGGTGTTCCCAAGTTGTGGTTCAGAAGCACTTCTGGGTGAGGTGAAAGCCCAACAAAGTAGGACGCCCCAGTCCTTGCGGCACCCAAGGAACCCAATAGGGCTGAGTCAAAGAACTCCAGTTCCCATGATGCCCTGTGGGAAACCATGGCGCTGCCAGAAGCCAGGGGGGCTGCCATCTAATGGTCAGTGTTGTACAAGTTCACACCTCACTTCACCCGCTCAAAGTTCAGTTCATATAGATTAAAATGAATAAATTCACGTTCATAGTTCACCATTTCAATTTTGAACTCGTTCATGTTCAGTTCATTTTGTATTTTTTAAGGAGTGAGAATAAATGACCCATGAGTTTACTTTTTTCAATTTTGCATGGCTTATATTAGGCTATTACAGTGTTCTTGAATAAAATACAATAATTATGAAGACTTTTTATTTAAATACACTTTATTGAGTTATACCCAGCAACAAACACGTGTAACCATATATGCTAATATTGTCCCGGTCAAAAAATAAATTAAATAGATGAAAGTATACATATAAATTACCGCTCTGTTTCCAACCATGTGACACAAATGGTGACTGTGGAGCCACCGTGTAGGTAGACTAACCGATTATGCTGCCGGTCAATATTTGCGTCACATTTTGCACGTCCAATGGGAAAAAATATAAAGTGGACTCGCGAAGTACAACATTTTCCTAAAATCGAAAGCAGAGCTTCACCGCATGCTCATGTCAGCGGGGGTGTAGCTTTAGCACAAGCAGGCAGGCAGACACAGACGGGGCCTATTTGATTTGACATTATTTTTTCCGAATGCAAATCAATGGCAAACAATTCGTATAAAATAAAGATTTGTAAAAATCCACTATTTGTGCTTATCTGAATACCATATTCAGATTCGGCTCCACCTCTACATTGCAGGGTAAGGCAAAACGTTTAATGTGGACCTACACCAGATCTAGAATGTCACATAAAACTGAAGTAGCTCACGTTCAAGTTCTTCCATTGCAAATACGTTACGTTAAGTTCGCCATTCTTAGAAAAATGAGCTTCTTCAATGAACACACTCTTTTGAACTAGTTCATGCACAACACTGCTAATGGTCCGCTGGAGACAATGCCCAGTGCCTGCTGTCTCCCCCTGTCCCTCGAGGTTGAGGGCGTCCCGGCCATCCCTCACAATGTCTTGCAGGGAACTGGCATCTTATCCATTATGATTCCTAGACTTGTGTCTGCAGCTTCTTGTGATGCTATAATTGAAAAAAAATCAAATTTAGAAAATGAACGGATGTACTGTATTATGTGATTGTATTTTAAAAAGTGGGGATGAGGAAACCTCTCATTATAATGTAAGACTCTGGAGCTTTCCTGGTATAAAATCCCGTTCATATGCCTACAGGAGTTACTGCCCATCCACCATGACGTGGCAGCAGCAGGATTATTAGACATACGGCTAATTGTTCTTAATGTCTCCTCATTGTTCGGATGCTGTTGTTATGTTTGCAAGTCACTTTAGGAGTATGAAGAAAGCACTCTTTGTCACATGCAGTATTCCCAAATTCCACAACTTTATTTGGAGACAATGGAGAAGACAGACAGATAGATAGATAGATAGATAGATAGATAGATAGATAGATAGATAGATAGATAGATAGATAGATAGATAGATAGATAGATAGATAGATAGATAGATAGATAGATAGATAGATAGATACTTTATTAATCCCAAGAGGAAATTCAGCGTGACAGATGGAAGTTGCATTTCCAAAAAGCACAATTTAGGGGTGCATAGTTGTGGTCTCAAAAGCATTCCCTATCACACTTTACAAAATTCCTTTAAAATACAGCCAAAACCACCTCCAGTTATAATGAAATTTAGCAATAAGGCATTCCTTATTCTTGTAAATTACGGCTAAATATGAAAGCACCATTGTACATTGTGGTCAGCATCAAATGTTTGAAATTTTTGTTCCTTCACCACTTATAAAAAATGAAATTGCATACACAAGATTAATTGGGTGAGAGGAGATGAAATGAGCTCAGAATGCACCAATTTGAGAAGAGGAAAACAAAGACGCAGCCCTGTCACTTCTTCGTGTGTGGCGCTATGAGACACCGGAGTCTTTACTTTCCTGTGCTGTTTGAACGGAGCTTACATTTATTTATCCTGTTGCTGTTTTCATCCAAAGTGATTTTCTGCATCAGACAGTGGAGTTTTTATTATATATTTCGCTTTTTTTCCTGAAGCACTAGCAGGTTGAATGGTTCGCTCAGGGTCACACTGTGAGGCAGTCGTGGACATGGAGCTGGCATCCTCTGGAATTGAGGGCCATACTATAGATGACTAGTTTTAATAATCAAAAGATCAGTTTAGTTACACAGGAATGATGTCCTGAAAAGTAGAAAACGCATCCTGATGATCGTACACATTTTCCAAGCAGCATCGACCAGAATTACAAACTAAGGTTGAGGCAGACGGTATACCTGACTTTGCCTCTACAGAGATCTGTGCCATCACTGACATGAATCTGACACTCTTATAGATTTTCAGAGGCACATATTCGGGTGATCGCAATACTCCTTCTTCTGGCTGAAGTAATTTGTCTCACTAGTTCAGAAATTACTAACTTTAAATTGGTAAACTGAACCTACTGTACTAATTCTTCAGCCGCATAATCTCGTGAGCAGTAAGGGTAGCGTGTTAAAAGTAACTTGGGTTAAGTTGTTCGATTACTTTTTAAAGTAACGAGTAACCTAACGCAATACTTGTTTTACTTAAGTACAATTACCCGTGTTATTTATTTATTATTATTGTTAATATTAATAATCCAATCACAACCACAAGTTCACAAGGTTTATTAATCAAAATATGTTATACAATCACAAATGTTCCTCTTCTCTCTTTCATTCCTCCACTCCTCCCAGGTGAGTGTTCTCCATCACCTGTCCCGACTCCGACACTTTGGACGAGGTTGAGCAGCCTGTTTTTTCTTAAATCCTGGTGTTAGGGCACAGCCTGATGGGAGCACATCCAGGTCAAATGGAAGTCCCTCAAAGTGGGGATCACAAAGCACCTAACAAGGCTGCCCCATGGGACTACAGTTCCCAGCATGCCTTGTGGGTGTCCATACTGGTAGTGCCACCCAGGGATGCTGCCACCTAACGTGTTGGGGGAGCCTGTAGCCCTAGCAGGTTTTCTTCCCTTGTCCTTCCATCACACTAATCTCTTAGTTCCAAACTGGCATTTTAAGCCACCTTCCCGGCTAAGGTAGGGAAAACCCTGCCTTTCTTCTTGAACCCCTGAAGGGCTGGCCTCCCATCCAGGTAAGGAACCTTGCCCCATCCCATCTGGGAAGCCAGTGCAGACACTCTGTCCTTTATAGTAAGTTTCTTTCTTGGTTGCCAGCTTCCTCTCAGTAAGACCGACTTGAGAGATAAATGGATGCCTGGATGATATTATACAATGCTATTTAAAGAAAACAAAATAACAACTTTTTGGACTTGTTACCAGTGCAGAGTCTGCCATATAGATGAAGTAGTCATTCACCGAGGGCAGCTAACTTTTCAGGGTAAACTATGTTGGTCATCACTAGAGTAGCTGGCTTCTGGTGGTGTTTGTTGCCCACCAAGGCTCGTGTGTAACTCTTTTCTTTTCAATCTGGCATCAATGCAATGACTCGTATAAAAATCCAAAGGGGGACCTAACTGTGTACAACATGCCTGGAACCCTTAGGGACTCCCCCCAAAACTGGTTTGCCCCTTTTGCCTTTGGCAGCCAAACTTCTAGAGCCAGCACTGCATGTCACTACTGTACATTCTATTATCACTCTCACTGTTACAAAATTATTGAATTAACAAAAAAATGAAGTCAGTTTCTTTGATGGAATCAATATACAATTACGACTGCGCCAACATTCAAAACAGTTGTAACGAAGTCCTCAAACACACGTCAGGGTCACAACATGCATGGTTTCTAACTTCTACTTAGATACATTGGATTGAACAGGTTTTAAAACTTGGCCTACGATTAATGAAAATATAGATGTCTTAAACAAACGGCACTTGTTATTCCTGTCAATGAATAAATAGAATTTTTCAGAGCAACATTATATTTATTCTCGAGTTAGGAAGTGTAGGAGGATTTATTTCCAGCCATTTGTGCTCTGTAAAATGTCACTGGATGTTAAATTCACCCTTGGATTTATAGCCAGATAATATAGAAAACAATGCAGTGACAGAGAGTAAAAGTTGTCGATGCAGAAGAAGTATAAATTCTTCATTTGGTTTCCTTCTGGCACCACTGAATCCCCCGGAGCGCATATGCCTTGCTGTCTGCTCCTTGTTTCACTTTAATGCATCACGCGGCCCGTGTGTCAGTGTTACAACGGTGAAAAATCCGAGAGGCAGAGAAAAGAGAGTTTGGGGGTGGCATCTGTTTCTTCTCATGTGTGAGTCCTCCGAGTGAAGCAGACGTGGAAAAGGCCAAGAATGGGAAACTTTCTCAAGCTCGTCGGGTGACTGGCTCCTTCCAGATTCCCCAGGCAGCCGGCCGACAGGGCAATGGCACCAGCCAGGTGATTAGGAGAGTCGTAGTAGATAGCAATCATGGAGGCAACTCTTCATCAAAGAGAAAGGCGTTAAAAAGTGGGTCAGGGAACGACACTCAAGTGATAAGCGTTAAGCCCGTCTCTTATTCTTGACAAGATCATGTAAGCCACTAATGTTTTTATTTAATTGTGCCAAAAAATCGATTCTGCAGCAAGCCCACTCGTTGCTGTTATTGTCACAGAGATGGAAATGTAAAACATTCTGCAAGTAATGGATGTCATTTTTCCACTACTCACTTCCGTAGCAATTAACTACTTTGAGAATTTTCTCTTTTTTTTTGAAAGCCAGTCTCTGAATGGCGCCTCTATTCTGATGCGAAAAAAGCTCGCTCAAAGGACAGCAAAGTAAACAATGAATAGGATTTGTTAATAAGTTTCAAAAATGTCTTGCTGGCTTCTTTCCTCTGGATGACAGATTATTCTCTCCCCAACCCCGTTCCTTAAAGGCCTTGTCACATTCTGTGACTTTTTCAGCAATTTTCAGTGGTAGCCTTCATTTACATAATTTTTGCGAGTTGGAGGTCATTGGCAGCACAGTCGCGAGACCGCCAGTCGTCTAGTTGATATGATTTGGGGGTCCTCCAATGTCGCCATTCCATTGCACTTCCAGCACTGCTAGGGGCGTGGCCTCTGAGGTTGGGACCCATGCATAATCGACACGACGGGTTAAAAGAACGCCTATGAGTTCAAGGCCTTATCCGATCTGCGGATACTAAATCTCTAAAACATCCAAAGTTTATCGCTGTGCTCTTTTCTCGCGTGTACTTTCGGTTTTGACCCTCTTGTTCTCTGGACCACAATTATTGCCTCTTTGTTTCATTTTCTACTGTGACAGACAGGAGGCACCGATGAGCCCCACACCCTGGAAACATCTGACCTACACACAGTCACGGGTTCAAACAGAGGCGGTTATTATAAAAATAATTGAGAAATGGTTTCTCGCAGGTCACACAAGCACAAGTATAAATAGTATTCTTCTTTCTTTCCTCCTTCCGTCTCTTCTCTCTCCATCCACCTCCCTCCAGTGAGTGTGGTCTTCCTTCCTCCCGACTATGACTCACCAGAGGTTGGATGGCTTCCTTTTGTATGTCAGGCCCGGGAGTACTTCCAGGTCATATGGAAGTCCCAAAAATTAGGGATTGTGAATCCCTACAGCACTCCTTAGCAGCTCCCATGGGACCCAGCAGGGCTGACTCTCCGCACTACAACTCCCATCATGCCCCGCTGGGTCCCACATGGTTACCACTGTCCTAGGGTAGTGCCATCTAACAGATGGGGGATAAAAATATACAAAATTAGTAGCTGTCCCACAACTGCCCCCTTATTTTGTCCTCCCGTCCAGGTAAGGGTTCCATACTCAGACCAGATAATCCTGCTTGCCACTTTCACTAACTTTTTTTTTTGTTTTATTTTGTTGTTGTTATGTGCGTATCCCTGCGTTTACTCAAAAAATGTATCTGCCAGGTCGTTGACAGAACACTAGTCTGACATACCCAGGGTCTCACGTCAACTTGTCTGTGACTCGCCCTGAAAAAATAAACAGGTTTGAATTGTTGTTAGCTGTAGGGGCGGAGTCTGTGTGCATGAGAGCCAACAACCAATGAATTCAATGCATGTAATGCAGCGACGAGGAACAAGGAGCACGGGGGCTTTAGACCTCACAAACAGATGAGAAGCGCGTCTGTCTGATGTCTCGTGTTTTATGTGCCATGACAGAATCGGAGATTGTGGCTGAACTCACCGTAGCTGTTAACCCAATGTACCGGGCAGCACATGAGATACTACATAAGGAGCAGAAAGGTCATTTTCAGAGGCATTTTAGTTAACCCAAGCTCTATTACACAAGCAGTTTTCTTAACTAGAAAAATCAAACACTATTTAACATTATATAATTTGAGCACACAGGCTTCTAACTTTACACATGAGCACAGGGGCTTCCAACTTGTTAAACATATTTATAAAAATATAACAGGTCAGGAGAACAACCCTTAATAATAAGTAACACAATCCAGAGGGTCAGCTAAGCCATAGTATTCAAGATTTGAACTTCTAACAATGAATATTCTTATCGTTGTCGGTGCACAGCCATTTTCAGAACTTTACCCCTTCAACCTGGCCAGACAAACTGAAAAATAAAAATAAGACATTTTCACATCTCATGACCTACAGAAATACATACTCAGAAAGGGGTATTCACAAAAAAACCCACCAGAAATACAAGATTTTGAAACACTTCTCAGGCAAGGCGTCCACAATGTAAAATCTCTGCTATTTAAAGAGCACTGACTAGTTAATAGATTCTGGCGTGCCCATTAGCCCAATACATTAATTAATTACAACGTGGAGCTTATTGAAGACCACATAGCTTGAGGAGCATATTACAATGTAATAAATTGAATCAACCCCAAAGTTACACAACAGAGCGTATACAATATACACTTCTTGTTTTCTTCTCCTTCTTTCGGCTGCTCCTGTTAGGGGTTACCTCAGTGGGTCATCTTCTTCCATATCTTCCTGTCCTCGTTATCTTGCTCTGTCACCCCCATCACCTGCATGTCCTCTCTCACCACATCCATAAACCTTCTCTTAGGCCTTCCTCTTCTCCTCTTGCCTGTCAGCTCTATCCTTAGCACCCTTTTCCCAATATACTTGGCATTTCTCCTCTGCACATGTCCAAACCAACGCAATCTCGCCTCTCTGTCTTTGTGTCCAAACCGTCCAACCATTCTAAAAGCTGATATATACAGTGCATCCAGAAAGTATTCACAGCGCATCACTTTTTCCACATTTTGTTATGTTACAGCCTTATTCCAAAATGGATTAAATTCATTTTTTTCCTCAGAATTCTACACACAACACCCCATAATGACAACGTGAAAACAGTTTACTTGAGGTTTTTGCAAATTTATTAAAAATAAAAAAACTGAGAAATCCCATGTACATAAGTATTCATAGCCTTTGCTCAATACTTTGTCGATGCACCTTTGGCAGCAATTACAGCCTCAAGTTTTGTTGAATATGATGCCACAAGCTTGGCACACCTATCCTTGGCCAGTTTCGCCCATTCCTCTTTGCAGCACCTCTCAAGCTCCATCAGGTTGGATGGGAAGCGTCGGTGCACAGCCATTTTAAGATCTCTCCAGAGATGTTCAATCGGATTCAAGTCTGGGCTCTGGCTGGGCCACTCAAGGACATTCACAGAGTTGTCCTGAAGCCACTCCTTTGATATCTTGGCTGTGTGCTTAGGGTCGTTGTCCTGCTGAAAGATGAACCGTCACCCCAGTCTGAGGTCAAGAGTGCTCTGGAGCAGGTTTTCATCCAGGATGTCTCTGTACATTGCTGCAGTCATCTTTCCCTTTATCCTGACTAGTCTCCCAGTTCCTGCCACTGAAAAACATCCCCACAGCATGATGCTGCCACCACCATGCTTCACTGTAGGGATGGTGCCAGGTTTCCTCCAAACGTGACGCCTGGCATTCACACCAAAGAGTTCAATCTTTGTCTCATCAGACCAGAGAATTTTCTTTCTCATGGTCTGAGAGTCCTTCAGGTGCCTTTTGGCAAACTCCAGGCGGGCTGCCATGTGCCTTTTACTAAGGAGTGGCTTCCGTCTGGCCACTCTACCATACAGGCCTGATTGGTGGATTGCTGCAGAGATGGTTGTCCTTCTGGAAGGTTCTCCTTTCTCCACAGAGGACATTTGGAGCTCTGACAGAGTGACCATCAGGTTCTTGGTCACCTCCCTGACTAAGGCCCTTCTCCGCCGATCGCTCAGTTTAGATGGCCGGCCAGCTCTAGGAAGAGTCCTGGTGGTTTTGAACTTCTTCCACTTACGGATGATGGAGGCCACTGTACTCATTGGGACCTTCAAAGCAGCAGAAATTTTTCTGTAACGCTCCCCAGATTTGTGCCTCGAGACAATCCTGTCTCGGAGGTCTACAGACAATTCCTTTGACTTCATGCTTGGTTTGTGCTCTGACATGAACTGTTAACTGTGGGACCTTATATAGACAGGTGTGTGCCTTTCCAAATCATGTCCAACCAACTGAATTTACCACACGTGGACTCCAATTAAGCTACAGAAACATCTCAAGGATGATCAGGGGAAACAGGATGCACCGGAGCTCAATGTGCTGTGAATACTTATGTACATGTGCTTTCTCAATTTTTTTATTTTTAATAAATTTGCAAAAATCTCAAGTAAACATTTTTCACGTTGTCATTATGGGGTGTTGTGTGTAGAATTCTGAGGAAAAAAATGAATTTAATCCATTTTGGAATAAGGCTGTAACATAACAAAATGTGGAAAAAGTGATGCGTTATGAATACTTTCCGGATGCACTGTATATGTACAGTATATAATCCCTCTATATCGATCTGAAAAGGAGATGGAAACAGTCAAAAGTCTGAAAATATATCATTCTGATGGTTTTTTTGAGTAATTGTCAGAACATGAGGCAAGAACAACTGTGCTGGAAAGTTGTCATGCAATCACAAAATTTGACATGAAAGTGATTTTCAGTCATTCATACTGACCTCTTCTGGCAACGAGATCTGCAACCTCTGCCATCAAGTCTGACATACCGTCTGACTAGAGAGCATGCAATGCAACATCGGCTTAAGTCTGCGTGACACTACTCAAATTTTCCTACGATTTCCTGTGACAGCCTTCATTAACATAATATTAAGAATGTCACACTGACTTTCAACCACTAAACGAAACTTTGATTTCCTGGTAGTGAGTCATAATTCATGGGGTGGGGGGGTGGGGGGGGTGGGGGCTTTTGTGTCTGTAACAGTTACTATCCAATAAGCACTTAACTGAGGGTACAATATGTGCTGTATGCATTGTCCACAAATATTGAAGAATGGTGGTGGCTGACTTCATAGGAGAGCATGATGGGCCATGAGGTTGCTGGAAAGGGGTGTGTGGCGCTCTCGATATCTTTGCAAAAGGATGAAGATCCAAGACTTTAGAGTCCTGTTTTGCTATATGGTTGCGAGACATGGACACTATCCAGTGACCTGAGATGAACACTGGACTCCTTCAGTACTGTGTCTCTTCAGAGTATACTTGGGTACAGCTGGTTTGACTTTGTGTTGAATGAACAGTTGCTCATGGAGTCCTGAATGAGGCATATTACCTGCATTGTGAGGGAGCATCAGTTACGGCACTACGGCCATGTGGCATGATTCCCCGAGGGTGATCCAGCTGAAAGGACCCTCATTGTTGAGGACCTGAGTGTCTGGACCTGACCAAGGATAATTCTACTGGAAGGTTGCCAACCAGGATCCCGAGCTGTTTCATCGTGTGATGGTTGCAGCAACGTGCTGTACCACTGTATGCTCCCCAACCTGACCTGACCTGACCTGGTGGTGGCTGAAAGGAAAGAAGGTAAGGAAACTGTGCAAACAGAGGAGAAACTTGTCGAAATTTAGAGTCAGCACAGATATCTGTTCAGTATTCTTAGTTTACTTTTATGAAGTGGTCCTCTTCTTATTCTGGGATGTTCTGTATTGATTGGCTTAAAAATGAAGTAACCTTACAGTACCTTTGCAACTCAATAGAAGATGTTAGAATTGAAACATCAAGGTGCGAGGGAATCATGTAATCATTCAAACTCTTTGATTCCTGGCATTATACTTTCACTGCCTTGGACGCAATGAGGTTCAGCGATTACTATTGATAAATCTGACATAAATCTGACATAAATCTGACGTGCTCTTGGACTTGAGCTTATATGAAGTCCGGCAGGTGGAACGGCAGATAATCTGGGATCAATCCAATCAATTAAGAGGGAATTAAACAGCACATGGGTTTGGGCAGATAAAATTGAAAGTAAGTAAATGTAATGTATTAGGCATAGGAAGTAAAAATGATAGATTTAAATATACAACCGGAGGTCTTTAACTTAAAAGTACCCTTTATGAGAACATTAGAACAATCTGGACAAGAACAGGCTATTTAGCTCAACAAAGCTCACCAGTCCTATCCACTTAAGTCTTCCCAAATACAATTAAGTTGACTTTTGAAGGTCCCTTAAATCCTACTGTCTATCACACTACTTAGTCATTTATTCCGAGTGTCTAAGGCTTTCTGTGAAAAGAAAAACTTCCTAACATTTGCGCAAAATTTACCCTTAACAAGTTTCCAACATGTTCGTGATTAACTCATTTTAAAATAAGAGTCTCGATCCACTGTACTAATTCCCTTCATAATTTTAAACACTTCAGTCATGTTTCCTCATAATTTTCTTTTGTTTAAACTGTAAAGGCTCAGCTCTTTTAATCTTTCCACATAATTCATCCCCTGTAGCCCAGGAATCAGCCGTGTCGCTCTTCTCTGGACATTTTCCAGTGCTGCTATGTCCTCTTTGTAGCCTGAAGACCAAAACTGCACACAGGACTCCAGATGAGGCCTCACCAGTGTGTTATAAAGCTTGAGCAGAACCTCCTGGGACTTGTACTCCACACATCAGGGCGCTATATAACCTCACATTCTGTTAACCTTCGTAATGGCTTTTGATCCTAAGAGTCACAGAACACTCATTACTATTAACTTCCAGACAGTGCCAAAAACAGCCAAAAGAAATCAGATTTATAAAACCTGGCATACGACGCACATTTCTATGCAATTTACTGTTTATAAATCACAATCACCTTGTAAATATGCGCATGTAAACGTACCTCGAATGGCACCCTGAAACATCCATATATGGAGCATGCTAATCAACCTCATACTTATATACAATCACAGTGCTGCAGAACTTCATTGGCTTTATTCCTCTTTAGGATTCTACTTTTCTGGTTTATTTTTTTATTTAAGATTTAATTTGACAAAGTTTACTTTTTTACTTTCGTGACGTCATTTGGAGGTGTCATGTGACCACGACTGTCATGCTGACATCGACAACTAAACGCCATGATCACTTCTTGTAGTGGATAAAACTTCCTTATCACAGTTAGCTTCTAAATTCTAGTAGGCTCTAGCGCTAGCTTGTCTCTCCAGGTGCTCAAGTGCTTGGCTGCCTTTCTGAAAGAGTAACCCTCGATGCCCTCAGCTCAACACTCAAATCAATCCAATCATTATTTGTTTGAGAAGATTCCTCCAAGGACCAGGATTGGTTATCTGGATGCAACCAGGGACTGGGAAGTGCTGGTGGACACAAGTCAGCAGCTTACAGTACCGTCGAAGATGGCTGTCATTAGTTACAAGCCAGATTTGGTACTGTGGACCAGCTCATTACATACTATCTGCTTCGTGGAACTCCCAGACCCTTGAGAAGATGCTGTGGAAGAAACAATTTTTTTTTTTAATTAATTTTATTGTAATCATTCCATACATATAGATCAATTTTTACAAAAAATAGGATTGAAAGCAAATCAAACCCCACCCCTGAGAAGGAGAGCATGGCCAAAGGAGTAATACTTAAGGCCTGTAAACATGCCTAAATTATTGAGTTTAATAGGGCAAAAAAAGATAAATGGAGAAGGAAAAGAAAATTCTTCTTATTCTAAAATATTATTGATTAAATCCTGCCAGGTTTTGAAAAAATTCTGTACAGATCCCCTAACTGAGAATTTGATTTTTTCCCCAATTTCAAATAATGTAAAACATCGGTTTCCCACTGACTTATCAGAGGAGAGTTAGGATTCTTCCAATTTAACAAAATCAGTCTGCGTGCCAAAAGTGTAGTGAGTGCAATCACCGTTTGCTTGTCCTTCTCCACTTCAAATCCGTCTGGAAGAACACCGAACACAGCTGTTAGTGGGTTAGGAGGGATTGTGATACCAAGGCTGTCTGAAAGGCACTTAAAAAATTTTGGTCCAAAATGATGTTAATTTGGTGCAGGCCCAGAATATATGACCCAGTGAGGCAGGAGCTTGATTGCAGCGTTCGCAGGCTGGATCTTGCCCTGGAAACATTTTGGACAGTTTTAAGCGAGACAGATGAGCTCGATATATAATTTTGAGTTGAATAATTGTATGCTTTGTGAATATGGAGCTCGAGTGAATTCTCTGCATTGCTACCTTCCACTCCTTTTCTGATATATAAATTAAGAGATCTTTTTTCCCAATGTCCTCTTGGATCTTTAAAAGGAAGGGACTCTAATAAAATTTTATAAATTGCAGAAATGGTGTCTAATTCCTCGAAATTGAGCAGTATTTTTTCTAGCATGGTGGAGGGTACGGGATGAGGAAAATCGGGCAAGTTTTGTTTAACAAAGTTTCTAATTTGAAGATAGTGAAAGAAATGTGTAGCTGGGAGGTTAAGTTTGGAACGTAATTGTTCAAAGGATGCAAAAATGTTGTCTATATAAAGATCTCTGAGCATTTTAATCCCAAATCTTTTCCAGATATTAAAAACTGGATATGTTTGTGAGGGTTGAAAGAGGTGGTTCTCTTACAGGGTTGCCACAGATAGAAGATTTTCCATCTTAAATTGCTTTCTAATTTGGTTCCATGTTCTGAGTGAGTGAAGCACAATTGGGTTATTAGTATATTTGCAATAACTTGCATTCATTGGAGCACAGAGCAGGGAATATAAAGAAGTGCTGTAGGATTTTACTTCTATTGCGGACCAAGCCTGTGTATGTTCATTTTTTTGTGTCCAGATTTTTATGGCTTGTATGTTTGCTGCCCAGTAATAAAACTGAAAATTAGGTAAAGCCATGCCACCTTCTGCCAGAGGTCTTTGTAGGGTCGCTCTTCGGATACGTGGGTGTTTTGAGTCCCAAATAAATGAGGTTATGGTTGAATCTAATTGCTTAAAAAATTATTTATTGGTATATATTGGGATGTTTTGAAATAAAAAAGAAGTTTAGGAAGGATATTCATCTTAACACCGTTAATTCTTCCGACTAGAGTGAGATGAAGGGTTGACCATCTATGCAAGTCTTGCTTAATTTTTTCCATACAGACGGCAAAATTTTGTTGATAAAGAGCTTTATGTTTACTTGTGATATTTACCCCTAGGTATTTAAACTGATCTGCTATGGTAAAAGGTAGGGTGTCCAATCTAATATTATATGCTTGTGAATTCACTGGAAAGAGTATACTTTTATTCAGATTAATTCTGAGACCAGATATCTTTTGAAATTCTGTGAGTGCTGTTAAAACCGCAGGCACAGTGTTTTCTGGGTCTGATATATATAAAACCATATCATCTGCATAGAGAGAAATTTTCTGTTCCAGTCCTTCTCGGATAATCCCCTTTATTTGATAAGAATTTTGACAGTGGACCGTCAGTGGTTCAATGGCAATTGCAAACAGCAGTGGTGACAAAGGGCATCCTTGTCTGGTGCCACATTCTAGTTTAAAGTAGTCTGAACAAATGTTGTTAATACAGACTGAGGCTTCTGGATTGGTATACAGTAGTTTGATCCATGCACAAATATTCGGGCCAAACCCAAATTTCTCCAATGTAGTGAAAAGGTAGTTCCATTCAATCATACCAAATGCTTTTTCTGCATCCAATGATAATAATATCTCTGGGGTGTTTGACTTTGCTGGTGAATATATTACATTAAACAAGCGTCGAAGATTGGAAGATAAATGTTGGCCTTTAATAAATCCAGTTTGATCCTGTGATATTACTGAAGGCAGCACTTTCTCCATCCTTCTTGCTATGATTTTTGAGAGTATCTTAACATCATTATTCAGAAGTGAAATTGGTCTGAATGATGCATATTGTAACAAGTCCTTATTTTGTTTAGGAAAGATGGTGATTAATGCTTGACGAAAAGTTTAAGGTAGAATTTGATTGTCTCTAGCTTCTGTAAATGTTGCCAATAAGACAGGAGCTAGCTAAGTGGAGAATTACTTATAAAATCCTATAGGGTAGCCATCAGGGCCTGCTGATTTCCCGCCTTGAAGTGACTCTATAGCATCTAGTAATTCTGATAGGGTCAGAGGTTTATCCAGTTCCTCAGCACTAAAAGTATCTATTTGTGGTATCTGTAATGTATCCAGAAATGCATTAGATTGTGTGTTGTCTTCTTTAAACTCAGTAGAATATAAGGTTTTATAGTAGTGTCTAAATGTGTGCATTATATTTTCATGGTCAATGATTTCATCTCCATTAGTGTTGGTGATTACTGGGATTGCATTGCGAACTTCTTGCTTGTGGATTTGTTGAGCTAAAAGCTTATTAGCTTTCTCTCTGTGTTCGTAGTAATGATGTCTTGATTTATAAATAAGTTTTTCAGTTTCTTTAGTTGTCAAGATGTTGAGTTCTGTATGCAGAGCCTGCCTTTTCCTATGAAGAGCTTCACTTGGACACCTGGCTTGTTCATCTATTCTAGTAATTTTGCTTCTTAGCTCTGACACTTTCTTGGTTTCTAATTTATTTCTGTGGGAAAGATATGGAATAATCTGTCCTCTTAAGAAGGCCTTTAGAGTTTCCCAGAGTGTTCCTGTAGAGACCTCTGAGGGTGTGTTTGTCTCTAGGAAGAAGCTAGTTTGTTCGGATATAACTTCTGTACAGTTCTCGTCTGTTAATAGAAGTGGGTTAAGTCGCCATCTGCAAGGTGAGTGTGGGGGGCATAATGATTTTAGCTCCAAAACAAGAGGTGCATGATCGGAGATAACAATTGTGTCGTATCTACAAGATTTAATCATAGGCAAGAAATTATTATCTATAAAGAAATAATTGATTCTTGAGTAGCTATGATACACTGGTGAGTAGAACGAATATGTTCTTGAGTTTGGGTTTAGAAACCTCCAGGGGTCTGATAAGTTGTGGTTGGTTACAAACTTTGTAATTGTCTTTGCAGTGTTAGATGTCGCCCCCACTGTGGCAGAACTTTCAGCAGAAAAGTCTACAATATCGTGAGCTAGCAAGGGTGGTAGAGCAATGAGTAAAGATTTTTCCGAAGGAAGTTGATTGCAAGGGCTTTGTGGCAACATCTACAGTACAGCTGCTGAAGCTCCTGGGCATCAGACAATCAAGATAATGTTGGAGTCTGCAGAGAGAGGAGTAGCCAGTGAATTGGGGGGCTAACTGAAATATCCCCAGCCGGGTTGTTAAATGAGTGGATAGGGCAGACACAGAGGGCTGTGTTTCCGGGACACTTCTGAATCTACCTGAAACATCTTGGGCCAAGTCAGCGAAACAGTAAGGATGGTAGGTGTAATGTGTTCGCATGGCCTCCATCATTGTGCAAAGTGCAGCAAGATCCTATGCATTTCTAAACCTGGTTTTTGACTTTTGCTTTGCTCTTGCCTCCTGATTAATGTCTCACCCCTTTGTTTCGGTTCCTGTCTTTTGCTGGTGATAGTTTTACCCCCCAGCTTGGCCTAACTAAAACCCATTTTTTGACCAACCACCAAATCTTTTTAGTTGCCATGTTGGTGCCCAGCACCAGGTTGACCCCCAAGCCTTTATATAAGCACTTCTACAGTGCAGTTCTTCACAAAACTCTAACACAGTTAGGGTTAGTGGAGGGGACAATTGCCCTGACACATCCATTCTGTAAATTGCTTTTTATTTAGGGTTAGGGTTAAGTTCAACGGAACGGAGTAGAACTGCATTATACTGCAAGCATTGTCCCTCAGGCAAAAATCTACACAACTACATTTTCATTTAAAATGGTGTTTTTAAACAAAAATGATCTCTGTCCACACCAGCGTTTACATGTCATTTATGAAAGTGCAGCCAGCTGCCAAACCACAGGCACTTCAGAACAGATCATCCACCTGAAGCTAAGCATGTTTGGCCCGGCCAGCACCTTGGATGGGAGACCAACCAAGGAAAAGGAAAAGCTTGGGTTGAGGATATCGCGTATTAGTCAAAGTATAGCCGCGATTCTTGAGAGATGACCTACCAAGAATTATCATAGAGATCGGGGTTCAAATCCCGCTCATGGCACATTGCTGAATGGAAGAATATATCTCTAAAATATATATTTTTTTTAAACTTTCTCTTCGACGAATGGTGCTTTGAATTCTACTTTGCAGATTTAGTTGTTTTTTTTTATTTTTTGATTAAACAAAAACTGTTTAATGAATGATTGATTTGTTAAGAAACACATGGACAACAAGCATAGTTAAAATCACAATTAAACAAACTGCCTGCAAATTCTATTGAATCATAATTATAACAAATAATAACGCATTTCACTTACTTATATAGCACCTTTACCATGGTCTCAGACGGCCGCAAAGATAATCAAGAGGGGTACAATAAAAATGAAAGCATAATAAGAATGAATAAATAATAGTTCACAGCCTTGTGTTTGTATGTATTTATAAAATTTGGGAAGTAATATATTCTAGTTGATGCTGACATTTAATTAATTTGAAGTAGGTAAAAATAAATATTTGGAAATATTGCGAAGGGATATGTTTATATACTTATAGTAAACAGCACACACACCATTTGGTTAATTATATATATCTTCTTCTTCTTCATTTGGCTGCTCCCGTTAGGAGATGCCACAGCAGATCATCTTTTATATATATCCTGGCCAAATCAGGCATCAGAATAGCACACAAACCCTTTTCAACGCAAAAAACAAGAAATCGACAACAGAAACACGAAACAAAGTTTATAGCATTCCATGCCGTTTTTGCCCAGCGGTATACATGAGACAAACATCAAAAAGAATTGCAACTCACATACAGGAACATCTCAACGCCGTCAGAAGGAAGGACTCACGATCACAGATCTACTGTACATTTAACTAGGACAATGTACAAGTACAATTTAAGGCCAGTACTAAAAGTGCCAGAGAACTGGCTAAATCTTGGCTATCAGACAAAAACGCCATTAACAAACATTTGGACATAAACCCAGTGTATGCAAACTTAAGTAGAACATGTTCATAATAAATAAAACGTTACGACCGGTACCCCATATATGTGCTGTTCTACAGCACGTTTAGAATCGTCTGAGTATTAAAGGTGTAGGTCTATTTTATAAGCATATTTTATAACATCAATGTTAATTTCGAGTATAACTATAATTATTATTATTCTGTATTAGCATTGATATGAACGATTTGTGAAATTAGTGTTAAGTATAAAAAATGAAACTATGATTATACAATTCAATGTTTATTATATTTATACATTATTATATCTGTCTTTACACGTTTTGCACACATATTTAATAAATGTAATAAACTGCACCAAGAATGGTTAAAAAATCATTCAAAAACGTGTATGTGAATGTAAATATATTTGCACAAACCAACACTCGTGAGTAACATTTTTAGAAAATTCAAAATGAAACGTAAATCGCAAAGCATCTGTGTGCAGACTCGAACAAGCTTTTGCAGAATACATTAACTGACAAGAGGCTGGCCCGCCCTTTCTGAGTTTTGGTAGCCAACACGAGCCGTGATTCGCCAATTCTTAGTAGCCGACCGAGCCATCATTGGCCAATTCTTGGTAGCCGAACCAGGCTGTGAATGGTCAATTCTTGGTAGCCGATATGGGCTGCGATTGGCCCGAGCTTTCAATACTTGGTAGAATCTTGGTAGCAGAAAGCAATCTGATTGGTTTTCGCTACTTAGAATTACCTCGACTCATGGCTGCTCAGAGGGGTTGCTGCTGGAAGAGGTGTTGGTGAGGCCAGTAGGGGGCGCTTACCCTGTGGTCTGAATGAGGATCCCAATGCCCCACTGCAGGTAAAATGGCCCCGAGAGGTCCTGACTCTCTGGGATCATAAATGATCTCTGGAAATCCTTTGTAAAGAATAGGGTGTATGTCCAGGCTAAATTGCCCACCACGGCCTAGTCATTCTGGCCCCCTAATCACCCCCTGTCTCTAATTGGCTAAAAATCCACTTCTTCACCAAACGATGGCTAATGTGTGGTGAGCAAACAGGCACAAAATGACTGATGTCATATCATCTAGGTGGATTCTGTTCATTAGTAATGGTTAAAATGCCCCCCACCTCTCTATGTAAAGCACATTGAGTAGTTAGGAAAGTGCTATATAAATGTAAAGAATTATTATTGATATTTATTATTTCCCATCCACAGTAAAACAAGCCAAGATATTCACCTACACTGGGCATGTGTGCATCACAGAAAAATTCTTAAATGTATCAAAATCCACCAGCAACAGGACTTATCACAAAACAACAACAACAACAACATTTATTTATATAGCACATTTTCATACAAAAAGTAGCTCAAAGTGCTTTACATAATGGAGAGAAGAAAAATAAAAGACAAAATAAGAAATTAAAATAAGACAACATTAGTTAACATAGAAAGGAGTAAGGTCCGATGGCCAGGGTGGACAGAAAAAACAAAAAAAAACTCCAGAAGGCTGGAGAAAAAAATAAAATCTGTAGGGGTTCCAGGCCACGAGACCGCCCAGTCCCCTTTGGGCATTCTACCTAACATAAATGAAATAGTCCTCTTTGTAGTTCGGGTTTTTCACGGAGTCACTTGATGCTGATGGTCATACAGATTTCTGGCTTTTAATCCATCCATCATTGTTGGAACATCATGGTGCTTTGGGTAGATGGTGGTGGCACAAGCCACCACCAATAGGACACCGGAAAAGGAAACAGAAGAGAGAGTAGGGGTTAGTACAGATTTTGAATGAATAGTTATTATAATGAATTAGATATACAGAGTATCAGGATTAAATTACAGTGAAGTTATGAGAAGGCCATGTTAAAGTAATGTGTTTTCAGTAGTTTTTTAAAGTGCTCCACTGTATTAGCCTGGCGAATTCCTACTGGCAGGCTATTCCAGATTTTAGGTGCATAACAGCAGAAGGCCGCCTCACCACTTCTTTTAAGTTTTGCTCTTGGAATTCTAAGGAGACACTCAGTTGAGGATCTGAGGTTACGATTTGGAATATAAGGTGTCAGACATTCCGATATATAAGCCGGGGCGAGATTATTTAAAGCTTTATAAACCATAAGCAGAATTTTAAAGTCAATTCTGAATGACACAGGTAACCAGTGTAGTGACATCAAAACTGGAGAAATGTGTTCGGATTTTCTTTTCCTGGACAAAACTGTAGCGACTGGCAAATTATTTCTCATTTGCACATGTGTGCGGTGTTCAAACTGTACAAAATGCAATTGTAAGCAACACGACAGGCACCATGGAACACAACTCCACTATGTTAGAATATATTTCTGTCCATGAACACTGGCCAATCACGGAATGAGACATTGTAACAAACAGGATCCAATCAGGGAAGAGTTACATAATAAGCACAAACAAATCAGAGCGCTGTTAGCAAAAGCATACGTTTTCAACCATCCACAATGCCACACCAAACTGGCATTACTAGAAATAAACGGCTCTAGTGGGGATTTTTTGAAATGTCTCCCTTTTGGGGTGTTAAAAACTTTGGGGCAATGTGGACAAAAAGTGAAAATGGAGACTAAAGACTGTATTTTTAAATAAAAATGAAGTACTATGGATGTAGCCTCAGATAATAAAAGCAAACTCTTTGAAGTGGACTCACCTTTCTTGTCACAGTGCTAAAAAATAAAAAAAGTTTAACTGTATCTTCTGCTTTCTGACTTGAAGATAATTACTAACGTGTTGTCCTAAACCAATAAACAGTGGAATTTCACACTTCCAGCTCTGAATTAAAGTGGGATGACCAAAAAAAATAATATTTGGCCAGAAAGTAAAAAGCGAGAAAACCCCAGGGCTACAGACAGCCTAGCGCATGTTTCATATTCCTGCCAAAATGAAGTCCTCAATGCTCTTCCATTTTTATGAGTTATGATTTAAAACAGACAGAAAAATTAAAAGAGAGAGGGAGATCAAACACCACAAAACAAGTGAGGCGTCTAATAAAAGACAGAAAGTGTACAAATACGCTTTGTGTTTATTGAGTTTCTTCTTGGACTGGGTAGCCCAGTGGCATAAAGGTTAACACCACTGCCTCACTGCTCCAGGGACCCGGGTTCAAATCCTGGGGTCAGTGGGGAGTTTTCATGTTCTCGTTTTATTCCCGTGGGTTTTGTCAGGCTACTCCAGTTTACTCCCATATCCCAGAAGACATAACAGCTTTGGCTGATTACTGACTTGAAATTGTACAGGTGTAGGAAGAAATGAATCAGTTTAAATAAATATGTATGAAACAACAACGTATTTCTTCTAGAATTTACAACTTGACACACAGCTTGTGATTTATCAATCCTGTTTTCAACTCCAATGAAATTACTCTTACATATATATATATATATATATATATATATATATATATATATATACATATATATATATATACAGTATATATATATAATATATATATAAATATAGCCTGGGCTCCTAGAAACTATTGAAATTGTCAGAAAAAAAATTGTAATGCAGAGTCGGCAGTTTCCTTTTGAGGATGTGCTCGCCTTGCTTGTATATCAGTGGCTAAGCGAGTTTCTTTCGTCGGCGGTTTAATTTTGGTGACGGAGTCGCTTTCTTTCAGCTTCATGCTGTAGCCTCGCACTTCTTTCTTCTTCTGACTCGTTAACTTGGGGCTGCCTTGCCGTCTCTTTGAGCTTCATGCTGTAGCCTTGCACTTCTGGGCCAGACAGACAGACAGACAGACTTCCAAGTTTAGACGTTTATATATATATATATATATATATATATATATATATATATATATATATATATATATATCCATCCATCCATCCATTTTCCAACCCACTGAATCCAAACACAGGGTCACTGGGGTCTGCTGGAGCCAATCCCAGCCAACACAGGGCACAAGGCAGGAACCAATCCCAGGCAAGGTGCCAACCCACCGCAGGACACACACAAACACACCCACACACCAAGCACACACTAGGGCCAATTTAGAATCGCCAATCCACCTAACCTGCATGTCTTTGGACTGTGGGAGGAAACCAGACCACCCGGAGGAAACCCACGCAGACACGGGGAGAACATGCAAACTCCATGCAGGGAGGACCCGGGAAGCGAACCCAGGTCCCCAGGTCTCCCAAATGCGAGGCAGCAGCGCTACCCACTGCTCCACCGTGCCGCCCATATATATATATATATATATATACATACAGTATTTATACACTCACCAGCCACTTTATTAGGTACATCTGTTCAACTGCTTGTTAACACAAATATCTAGTCAGCCAATCACATGGCAGCAGCTCAATGCATTTTGGCATGTAGACTTTGTCAAGATGACCTGCTGAAGTTCAAATCGAGCATCAGAATGGCGAAGAAAGGCGATTGAAGATAACTTTGAATGTGGTATGATTGTTGATGCTAGACAGGCTGGTCTATGTATTTCAGAAATTGCTGATCTACTGGGATTTCTCAAGGGTTTATAGAGTCAAAGGGAAAATATCCAGTGAGCAGCAGGTCTCTGGGCGAAAATGCTTTGTTGATGCTAGAGGTCAGAGGAGAATGGCCAGATTGGTTTGAAATGATAGAAAGGCAACAGTAACTGAAATAACCACTCATTATAATGGAGATATGCAGAAAAGCATCTCTAAATGCATAACACGTCGGACCCTGAAGCACATGGGCTACAGCAGCAGGAGACCTCACCAGGTGCCATTCCTGTCAGCTAAGAACAGGCAACTGAGATTACAATTTGCACAAGTTCACCAAAATTGGGCAACAGAAAACTGGAAAAACATGGCCTGGTGTGATGAGTCTTGATTTCTGTTGCAACATTCGGATGGTAAGGTCAGAATGTGGCATCAAAAATATGAAAGCATGAATCCATTCTGCCTTGTATTGACAGTTCAGAGTGGTGATGGTGGTGGTGTAATGGTGTGGGGGATATTTTCTTGGCACACTTTAGGCCCCTTAGTACCAACTGAGCATCACTTAAATGCCACAGCCTATCTGAGTATTGTTGCTGACCATTTCCAAGATGGCTCCTTCCAGCAGGATAATGTGCCATGTCACAAAGCTCAAACCTTCTCAAACTGGTTTCATGAACACGACAATGAGCTCACTGTACTCAAAATGGCCGCCACAGTCACCAGATCTCAATCCAACATAGCACCTTTGGGATGTGATGGAATATGAAATTCACATCATGGATGTGCAGCAGACAAATCTGCAGGAACCGAGTGATGCCATCATGTCAGTATGGACCGGAATCCCTGAAGAATGTCTCCAGGACCTTGTTGAATGTATGCCATGAAGAATTATACTAGCAAGGTATACCTAATAAAGTGGCCGGTGAGTGTTTTTATATATATATATATATATATATATATATATATATATATATATATATATATATATATATATATATATATATATATCCTTAGTGGAAAACAGAATAAATAGGAATCAACAGTGGTACAGCTAAATATTTTAATGGTCTGTGGGAGTTTTGATCAAAAATCGTGCTTCTTGCAAGTCTAGATAGGTGGCCTTATTTTAATTTTAAAACTGATATTTCATCAAACCGTTTCTTAAGAAGCAGTTAAAGTAATGTTTCTGGTGTTCTGTGCCTCAGGATAGTAAAGTGAAGTGATTTGTTTTACATTTGCCATGAGGGTCTGCACTTCTAGCCTTTAGACCCCTGTATCTTAGTAGGCTTCTGTTCAGATCCCGTCTCCCAGCAGATTGGGAATAAATCAGCTGAACAGCAGTAAATGACGCTAAGGGGTCTCCTCTTCATCGCTAAGTAAATAGTGGGATTTGCACGAAAGCCACTTTCTTTACTTTGTTATACAGGCCTCGATCTGTGAGGAAAAAAAAAAAGCAAAACAGAAGAGAGCCTGCACTGACCCCGTAGATACAAGGGGTCTGAATGTATTGCTCTTTTACAAACACACTTTACTACATCAGTTAAATCCACAATGGTTTACCTATAGGGGGAAGACGTAAAATGAAGATAGAACAGGGACCTTCGTTAATCAAGCACTCTCTATAAACATCTGCCAACATCTGACTTCTATACCTGCAAAATGATTGCATGTTTCTCCTGGCAGAAGAAAATATTAAAGACTAAATGTCAATACATGGAGTTAGTGGGCTGCATCCATAACACCTACTCGGAAAGGAAATTGCATGTGAAGTCAACATAAGAATATTCAAAAAGCTGTGATGAGCAGAGGCTATTGAGTCCATGTTATTCATCGAGATTACCCAAAACAACATCAAGTTTGAGATCTGAAGGGCCCTAAAGTCCCACTCCCTGCCACACTACTTGGTCTACACTTTCTAACATTTCTGTAAAATCGGCCCTAACAAGTTTCCGAAGCTGTCCCCAAGTTGTTGAAGAGTTTATTTTAAAGTAATGCCTGGGATCTATTCTACTGATTCCTTCAGTAATTTTAAGCACATCAATCATGTCACTTCTTGATCTCTGACTGTTTAAACAAAAGCAGAAAAGGTTCAGCTCCTTCAGTCTCTCTTCATAACTCATACCTCTCAGGCCCATTAGCAGCCTACACTCTTAAAAATGAAGGCACTTCTTCAGAGCGATGCCATAGGGGTTCCCAAAACACCCATCCACATAAAGGTTCTAGAAAGAACTTTTATTTATTTAGATCCAAAGCAAGCTCCATACAGTAAATAACCAGACCTAGACGGTAACAGATTTGGAGCAACCCAATGGCTCAGGGTTTTGTAAGGACTCTTGCTGCATACAATAATACAAGCAGGTTTTCTTCATCTGGTTGTGTACTGCTAGGTAGTCTACCAAACATTAAAGCTTTCAGGTTTTTCTACAGGTTCGAAAGTTTTTCAAAGTACAAAGAACCCTTCCAAGAATGAAATGGTGCTTGGTCAAGGAATAGACCTATGAGGAATCACACCACCCAGTAAAGAACCATAAAATGGCATTGAAGAACTATTATTTTTAAGAGCCTAGTCACTCTTCTCTGGACCTTCTCTAGTGCTGCTATGTCTTTTTCGTAATAGAGACACCAAACTGCACACAGTACTCCAGGTGAGACCTCACTAGCATGTTGTATATCTTAAGCATAACCTCTTTTGACTTTGTGACAAATAACCAGTGTGGCAGGTGGTCGCAACGACGCCCAGAATGTGGAAGGACCAGGGGAGAGAGTATTTTTGGAACAGTTGATCCCCTGGGCCAACAGAGGGCAGCCCCCCTGGTTTCCAGCCAGGCCATGGGTCATGAACATGATAGATCAACCCTGTTGGAGTCCGTGGCCACTGCCAGGGGGCGCATGGACCTCTCCAGGGCCTTATTTGGCCACACTTCTGCCATACCTGGAAGTGTGGCCGGAAGAAGCTCGTTAGGCACCTGGAGTCCTTCCAGGTGCCCTATAAAAAGGGGCCAGTCCCACCATTCAGAGGCCAGAGTTGGGAGGAAGGAGTGGACAAAGCCTGAGGAAGAGTGGAGGCAGATGGACTGGCAGCAAGGAAGAAAATGGACTGTGTATTGCGGTGTTGGTGGTTTGTGCCCTTTAATTATAAATAAACCGGGTGTTGTGTATTGAACCTGTGCCCTGCCTGTCTGTGTCCGGGTTAGGGTGGCTTCACACCTGACATCCTGGTAGTCTTCTTGATTATTTCTGTACACTGTATGGCTGTAGATCGGGGTCCCTAACTCCGGTCCTGGAGGGCCCCAGTGGCTGCAGATTTTCATTCTAACCCTTTTCTTAATTAGTGTATTGTTTCTGCTGCTAATTAACTTCTTTTGAATGAATTTTAATTGACTTGTTTTGTAAGATTTGTTCCCCTGAATTTCTTCATCGTTCCTCTGAATTGCTTCATTTCTTTCCTTAAATGGCACTCAAACAGAAATGAAACGTGAAGTGAGTGAGCCAACAGAAGACCAACTAAGTCAGGGCCTCAAATCTCATTGTGCAATAGCATTTATTTTTGAAATTGTTGATTTTCTCTTTTCTAAGAACAATGTTCAAATGTTTTGGAGACCTGAGCAGATCAGCATTCCTGAGACCTTCATGTTTCTTTATTTTCACATATTGTATGATCGATACAGTTTGCTGGACATGTTTTGGCTCATTTTGTATCTCATTATTGTTTGGCTGCTAATGAAGGAAAAAGAAACAATTAAGGGGTCTGAGTCTTCAAGAGCAAGTCAGTTAAAATGAATTCAAAAGAAGTTCATTAGCAGCAAAAACAGGACACTCATTCAGAAAAGGGTTACAATGGAAACCTGCAGCCACTGTGGCCCTCCAGGACTGGAGTTGGGGACCCCTGATGTAGATAGTGACGAGTCCACTACAACTCCTAGGCCCTCGTCATAGGGTGTTCTTTCAAGTTTCAGATCTCCCGTTGTGTGTTCAAATCAAAGATTTTCACTTACTGCATGTTAACTTAAATTTCATTTGCCTGAGCTAGTATGCTATTCAAGTATTCTATTAAAGTGGGCAGCACGGTGGCGCTGTGGGTAGTGCAGCTGCCTCACAGTTAAGAGAACTGGGTTCACTTCCCAGGTTCTCCCTGCATGGAGTTTGCATGTTCTCCCCATGTCTGCATGGGTTTCCTCCCACAGTCCAAAGACATGCAGGTTAGGTGCACTGGCGATCCTAAATTGTCCCTAGTGTGTGTGCTTGGTGTGTGTGCCCTGTGGTGGGCTGGCACCCTGCCTGGAGTTTGTTTCCTGCCTTGCACCCTGTGTTGGCTGGGATTGGCTCCAGCAGACCCCCGTGACCCTGTAGTTAGGATATAGCGGGTTGGATAATGGACGGATGGATTCTATTAAACTCAAATAACATTCCATATAAATAAATCAAGTTTTACAAAACTAAGTTTGAAACAAATCAACCCCCAACCCTGAGAAAGAGAGCTAGGCCAGCAGAGTAAAACTGTTATGCTAGTAAAATTAAGTAAATAGATAAATTAATAAATGAATAAAGATAAATGGAGTAAATGAGGGAAGAGAACCTGCTTCCTCAATTTAAAAGCTTATTCTAAAATATTATTGATTAGATCCTGCCAAGTTTTGAAAACTCTAAGAGCGAATTTGATTTTTTTCAGTTTCAAATAGTATATAACATCAGTTACCCACAGTGACTTAGAATAGGAGAGTTAGGATTCTTCCAGTTGAGCAAAATAAGTCTACGTGCCAATAGTGAAGTAAAGGCAATTCCAGTTTGTTTGTCCTTCTCCTCTTTAAGCCCCTCTGTGAGCCCACCAAACACAGCCGTTAATGGATTAGGAGGGATTGTGACCCCAAGGCTGTCTGAGAGGCATTTAAAGAGTTTGTTCCAGAATGATGTTAATTTGAGCTGATTCTACAATATCTGCCCTCCCACGTAATTTGGTATCATCTGCAAATCCTAACCAACTTGTTATGTATACTCCTATCCAGATCGTTTAGGTCAACAGCTATGGACTACATGATGTCCATTTGGGCGACGTTAAGGTTATATTAGAGTTCAGAAATCTCAACCGTGGAATGGGATGAAGTGGACATAACCGGAGACAGTGAACGCAACAGCTTCCTCAATTCAACACACGTATCTCATGTATACAAAGCGATTGCACTGCCAGGACCGTCCTGTACTTTCTGTCATTATGTGATGTGAACTTTCCCCGACTTACAAATACAATGCTTACCATATAAGAGTGCAAGCTTCAAATCGTAGCCAGCAGCACCCAATCTCACGTATCGCACGTCTCTGGAGTGTTACCTCTCTTTGATTGAGTGGAAACAGGTACACTACAGTATCCCATATCACTTTGCTAAGTACTGAATATAATCTGGTGTTCACACAACATCCAAATCGACACATCACATCCTATTTCACAGAACGTATCGTGTGTGGACAATGTCTTCAGTGTTGCCATGAGAACAATGTGAAATCTTCACATATCAAACAAATAGTTTACCAAAAATAAATGAATAAATACCTTAACATTCAATATATATTTTTTTACATTTAAATGTATTGTAAAAAAAGAAGATGAGGCAGGAAAAGCTGAAATGTGCAGACTGCAATAGTCCAAGTGACAGATGGTGGGCAGATGCTTTTTAGTCTGCTCTTCTCAATAAGGGTCACTTTTATTGTTCATGTTGATAACTGTGTGACAGACACTCCACAAGCTATCACTCTGCTCTGTTTTCAGCCTCAGGTGAACTCTGATCTTACTCTTGACTTCATTGTTTTAAATGTTTACAATGATGGTTGTTTTATATGTATTTATTTAATGTGTCAGTTAATGTACTGTTTCATCACATTCCTTGTATATAAATGGGCAACACAAACAGAAAAACGGGTGAAAGGTTTCTGAAAACTCCACCAAACCACACCAGGACTTCCTGGCCTGCTTAGAGATAGGCCTCCCTCCAGGCAGCCTGACCCCAAATTCAACAGGCAGGGATTAGCATGCACATGTGCTGTTTTAAAAGGAGAGACCCTTTACTTTTTATGAGAGAGGGCCGGGAGATAAGCGTAGTCATATAACAGATGTCACACATGGTATCTGAAGACTGCTGAAGCACGCGGCACCACTCTGGGGCAGAGGAGCTGCTGTTGCTAACAATACTGTCTCCTTTTCCCTCCGCATTATAGAGAAGATGCCCATGGAGGGTAACTGAGCTGCGTCCATAATGTCCTGTGAAGTCCCATCTCCTTCACTTGGACGTAGTGTGGTCAAGTTATGAGATAGAAGAACATCCGTGAATCTGACCTGGTCGATAGAGCTCCCTTATTGGAGAAGCCACTTTGGCTGACGAGGCCATTGGCACACCTACCTTGCTGTTATTGCCTCTATACCCCCCACCCCAAGCACTTATTCCAGTTTGTTTTTTTGAACTTTGACATTAAACAGGGTGGCTCAGTTGGCACCCCAGCTATTTCTGCAGGCTCCTCTGCTTCTTTACCCTTTGACACAGGCAAAAGTCATAATCAAAAAGTCAAATATCACTGTGATTTAAGTCTTAAAACTAACCAAAAACTAAAGTCACATTTTGGGAAAACGATTAAATCAACTAGAACCGCAACCAAAATGTATTCAGTTATGAATGATTAAAGGTTGTGTGTGCCGACCTTTAGACGGTTGCTCTGTTGATGTCACATGCAGTGCATCCCAGGGTTCTTCTGGGAAAGAATTCCATGACAATAACCAATGCGAAAATACACAACATGGTGGCACCCACCACAAAACAAAATGGTGACGCAAAATGACAGCAAATTAAAGTTCAGTCCTTTACAGAGACATCCTGAAGAACAAAATTAATTACTCCATCAAACTCCATAGATAAATAAAACCCTAATTCAATGCATACTTTTAAAAAAGAACTCATAACAGCGCAGGTCCAAAATGGAGCACAGGTTTTTAAAGTTAAAAAAGAAAAAAAAAAGACATTTACAATTACATTTTCAAAATGCACAAAATGTTCTGGAAGGGAGAGGATAAACTGTCAAACCTCTGGCAGGTCCAACAGAGAATGTTAATAAAAAGAAGAAATATATATTTAAATATCAAAAAGAAGCGCAATAAAACAGGAAAAAGTGAAAATAAATCAGGCAAATGGGGTTTGCTTAAAAATCTTAACAACTGCAAATCAAAATCCAAAGAACAGAGCAAAATCTCCACAAAAGCAGAAGATCTAAACAGTAATAGATAGATAGATAGATAAATAGATAGATAGATAGATAGATAGATAGATAGATAGATAGATAGATAGATAGATAGATAGATAGATAGATAGATAGATAGATAGATAGATGTGAAAGGAACTATATGATAGATAGATAGATAGATAGATAGATAGATAGATAGATAGATAGATAGATAGATAGATAGATAGATAGATAGATAGATAGATAGATGTGAAAGGCACTATATGATAGATAGATAGATAGATAGATAGATAGATAGATAGATAGATAGATAGATAGATAGATAGATAGATAGATAGATAGATAGATAGATAGATGTGAAAGGAACTATATGATAGATAGATAGATAGATAGATAGATAGATAGATAGATAGATAGATAGATAGATAGATAGATAGATAGATAGATAGGAAAGGCACTATATAATAGATAGATAGATAGATAGATAGATAGATAGATAGATAGATAGATAGATAGATAGATAGATAGATAGATAGATAGATAGATAGGAAAGGCACTATATATAATAGATAGATAGATAGATAGATAGATAGATAGATAGATAGATAGATAGATAGATAGATAGATAGATAGATAGATAGATAGATAGATAGATAGATAGATAGATGTGAAAGGCACTATATAATAGATAGAGAGATGATAGGCAGACAGACATTAAAGGATGGAGATTGTTGCTGCAGTAATCTTCCTCTTTTGAAGCCACAGAATGAGTGTTAATTCAGAGCAGCTGGCTTCCCTACATCTTCACTCCTCATTTCTACGGTTACTCCATTGCACTCCACTTTTTATTGATTTCTTTGATGTACTGCAGCCTGAAAAAAGACTCCAATTTCCAATGCAGGATAAAGAGACATACTTTATATATAAAGAAACCCCAATGACTTGAGCAATAACAAAAGGAGTTCATTACAGGCCCAAGATGACCTATTTTGGATGTTTCCATGTGACCGGACCACTGAGATGTAACATTCCTGCCAGATTTGTAAGTATTGCTGTTAATAAAACATTGGCTGAGGCGTTTACAAAACAAAATCATTGAAGTAAATGAAAACCACAATGGTTTATGTTGGTGAAAAGTGTCAAATGCAAAGTGTGCTGGGAAAATATGAGCTGGATAGTATTTCCAGCTCTGGATAGTGGAAGTCTTAATCATTACTGTCAGCTTGCAGCCAAGAATTCAAGGTCTGCAGAGAGAAAATTAAAAGAAAGCAAAATTAAAGTGTAGCAGATCATCTGCAGGCTGCGCTCATATGTACACAGCCTAATATTTCAACATGTGATTTTTTCCGGAGGAGACTAGAGATTGTATATAGCAGTTTGGATACCTGTAAGTCGTGTAAATTGTGCCCCATGTTCTGCAATGTCTACATCTATAAATAATTTGAAGACTCCCACAATTTTAAACCTCGAGATCACTAGATCAGTGTAAATTGTGTAAAGTTTGGGTTTAATCAAATTATTCTCAGCTCAAAAACCTCCCTCTGAATAAATGAAATATATTCAAATACAAATTCCAGTGACAGTAAAGCAGGCGGGTGGACGCAGCCAACCTGAATGTGATAGCCGGACAATGTGTGGCCATGCGAGAAACACAAAAACTTCACATATCAAAACAAGTAAATGTAGGAAATTCTTTATAATTAAAGCAAACCCTACAGAAAAGGTGGAATATGACAGAGGAAAATTGGAAACATGCAAATGTTCCAAGTGACAGATGGTGGGCAGATGCTTTTTGGGCTGCTCTTCTCAATAAGGGTCACTTTTATTATTCAGATCGACAAATGCATGACAGATATTCCTCAAGCTATCCCTCTGCTCTGTTTACCCTAAAAAGTTTAGTTTTCACCCTCAGTTGAACTCTAACCTTTCAATTGACTGTTCTGAAAGATTCTGATGATGGTTGTAATATGTGTATTTATTCAATATGTCAGTTTAATCAACCACCAAATCAAATTCCTTGCGTGTAAATATTGTAAACAGGCAAAACAAAAATAGCCAAAAGGGTGAAATGGTCTGATATGACCACCAAACCAGACCGGGATCTTTACTAGCTTTCATAGAGATAGGCCCCATTCCAGGCAGCCTGACCCCAAACTCAACTGGCAGGCTTCTGCATTCACACTCTGATCTTAATATTTACTTCATTGTTTTAGAAGATTTTGACTATGGTTGGGATATCTGTATACACTACCTGAGCAAATTATTAGGACCACCATACTGATACAGAGTAGGATCTCGTTTTTCTTTGTGGCATGGATTCCACAAGGTGTTGGAAACCTTCCTTGGAGATTGTTTTCCTCTAGGGGACGCTAGCTCCCTGGTTGGAATAAGTTCTTTTTTAATTGCGGCATCTTAAGTAACCTGAACCTAAATAGATATACTGTACAGTAATCCCTCGCTATATCGCGCTTCGCCTTTCGCGGCTTCACTCCATCGCGGATTTTATATGTAAGCATATTTAAATATATATCGCAGATTTTTTGCTGGTTTGCGGATTTCTGAGTACAATGGGTCTTTTAATTTCTGGTACATGCTTCCTCAGTTGGTTTGCCCAGTTGATTTCATACAAGGGACGCTATTGGCAGATGGCTGAGAAGCTACCCAACTTACTTTTCTCTCTCTCTCTCTTGCACTGACTTTCTCTGATCCTGACGTAGGGGGATTGAGCAGGGGGGCTGTTCGCACACCTAGACGATACGGACGCTCGTCTAAAAATGCTGAAAGATTATCTTCACGTTGCTATCTTTTGTGCAGCTGCTTCCTGAAACGACATGCTGCATGGTGCTTCGCATACTTAAAAGCTCGAAGGGCACGTATTGATTTGTGCTTGAAAAACAAACTCTGTCTCTCTCTCTCTCTCTCTCTCTCTTTGTCTGCTCCTGACAGAGGGGGTGTGAGCTGCCGCCTTCAACAGCTTTGTGCCGCGGTGCTTCGCATACTTAAAAGCCAAACAGCCCTATTGATTTGTTATGCTTTCCTCAGTCTTTCTGACAGACTCTGCTCCTGACGCGCACTCCTTTGAAGAGGAAAATATGTTTGCATTCTTTTAATTGTGAGACGGAACTGTCATCTCTGTCTTGTCATGGAGCACAGTTTAAACTTTTGAAAAAGAGACAAATGTTTGTTTGCAGTGTTTGAATAACGTTCCTGTCTCTCTACAACCTCCTGTGTTTCTGCGCAAATCTGTGACCCAAGCATGACAATATAAAAATAACCATATAAACATATGGTTTCTACTTCGCGGATTTTCTTATTTCACGGGTGGCTCTGGAACGCAACCCCCGCGATGGAGAAGGGATTACTGTAGTATAAAGAGGAAATCTCTCTCCCATAGTGATACGGTTGTAAGAAATCACACAAGAGAAAATAATTTAGCTTTCTTTAATGACGATTTACGTGGCATAACATGCAGGAAGCCATAACAAGACTTTTGTGTAGAATCTGCCATTTTCGTCACTGCGTTGGAAGGATTTTCCAGATTGGATGACATTATCTCCCATCCGTCTGTCGGCTTCAAAGGTGTGCTGGGCAGTGTTCCAAGGCTTTATACTCTTTCTCCATGTGCAGACCCCTAACTAGGTAAATCAAGCCATTCCAAACAAGGAAAAGAAGATCCAATGTCATGCTGACTCTGTCACACAGAAATAGTACAATGTCCATTTTCATAGTTGTCCCTTTCTTGTCTTCTAATGCTTGCCTAGGAGTTCTAAATGATGAGCCCCTGTGTTGCAAATCTTGCCTTGTGTTAGCTGTACATTTATAAAATATTTGCACAGAGCACAGTGACATATTAAACGTATATTATGATTACAGAGATTCTGGTTCATGTCGTCACGATTGTGTCACACAACTTCTGCAGATTTGTCAGCTCCTATCCTATTACATCTCAAAGGTGGTCTATTAGATAGATAGATAGATAGATAGATAGATAGATAGATAGATAGATAGATAGATAGATAGATAGATAGATAGATAGATAGATAGATAGATAGATAGATAGATAGATAGATAGATAGATAGATAGCACACGATAGCAGTGTCATCAGCAAACTTTTGAACATGGCAGGACTCCGAGTTGTATTGGAAGTCTGATGTATATAGGCTGAACAGGACCGGAGAAAGTACAATCCCCTGTGGTGCTCCTGTGTTGATGACCACAATGTCAGACCTGCAGTTCCCGAGACGCACATACTGAGGTCTGTCTGTAAGGTAGTCCATGATCCATGCCACTAGGTATGAATCTACTCCCATCTCTGTCAGCTTATCCCTGAGGAGCAGAGGTTGGATGGTGTTGAAGGTGCTAGAGAAGTCCAGAAACATAATTCTTACAGCACCACTGCCTTTGTCCAAGTGGGAGAGGGATCGGTGTAGCATATAGATGATGGCATCCTCCGCTCCCACCTTCTCCTGGTATGCGAACTGCAGAAGGTTGAGGGCGTGGTGGACCTGTGGCCTCAGGTGGTGAAGCAGCAGCCGCTCCATGGTCTTCATCACATGTGACGTCAGAGTGACAGGCCGGAAGTCATTCAGCTCACCAGGATGTGATACCTTTGGGACTGGGGTGATGCAAGATGTTTTCCAAAGCCTCGGGACTCTCCCCTGTTCCAGGCTCAGGTTGAAGATGTGCTGTAGAGGACTCCCCAGCTCCAGCGCACAGACCTTCAGCAGTCATGGTGATACTCCATCTGGATCCACTGCTTTGCTGGCACGAAGTCTCCTCAGCTCTCTGCTTCTCACACATCCAGTGAATGGGAAGGCCACTGAACTCATTGCCATATTCATGAAACCAGTTTGAGATGACTTTTGCTTTGCATCATGGTGCATTATCATGCTGGAAGTAGCCATTAGAAGATGGGTAAGTTGTGGCAATGAAGGGATGCACGTGGTCAGCAAAAATACACAAACAGGCCGTGGCACTCAAAAGATAACTGATTGGTATTAACGGAAGGAAACCTTCCCCACACCATCACCGGTGTACCTGTACCACTGATTCAAGGCAAGATGGGTGCCTGGACTCATGTTGTTGGTAGCAAATTCTGACGTATCAAACGGTGACGTGCGGGGAGGTTCATGGCCAATGAGGCACGGACTCCTTCAGAGGCAGATTTACAAATATATGAACCCAAAAGAGTAGCTTATTTACTATTCAATTGGCAGCATTGACTACTGGTTATGTTTCAGATCTCATCAGCATTCTTTACACAGACACATAGGTAAGGCACATACAGTATGTGGCTAAGAAAGAACGTTACATTTATAGTGGCGAGAGAGAAAGAGCGGAGAGAAGTAATTTGCTCTGCACCCTCCATGTGTTCTAAATTTGCCGTTGCAATTTCACAATTCATACTCATGAAATACAAATGAAAGTACAGAGTGGTGTACAAAAAAAAAAAACAGATTTTTAATTTTGACCTGTTTAGTTACTTCTAAAAGCTTTTAATTCTGATGCTTTAATCAATTTTATTACAGACTGTTCAACAAAAGAATAACAAGAAAAACAAAAGAATATTTTATTTACGGTCAAAATTTAGTTTTAAAGTATTGGATTGTTTTTTTCCTTAGTCTGATCCCATTTTTGTGTAAAAATTGAAAACAGTTTATGGTCTTACCTTTATTTGTAAATGAAGTCCATGAGCCTGTCCTTCTCCACGAAAATCTCCATCACTTTCTTGTAAAAGTCCTCCTTATTTTAATTTAGTTTTAAATGTTCTAATCTTCCATTTTGGCAGTCAGTTGGAACAAAAAATAAAAATAAACAGACCGCTGCAGTGCATTTGACTTTCTGATATCGCTAACTTATTGGCGCTTAGAGACTCTGCGTAGAAGAACAGCAGTAACAATTATAATAATAATAATGCATTTTATTTATAGGGGCATTTTACATTAACAGTAAATCTCAAAGTGCTACATAAAAAAGTTTAAACAAAGGAAAAGCGAGATAAAAATAGAGTTAAAACAACAATAATTATAGCATTCTTGTTAATAAGCTTTCCTAAATAGAAATAGTCTTTAGCTGTTTTTTAAAACAGCCCACAATCTTCTGTGTTCTCAGGCTCTCTGGTAGGCCATTCCAGAGCCGTGGAGCAGCGGCTGCAGAGGTTCGGTCACCCATTGTATGAAGTTTGGTCACAGGAGGGGTGAAGGCGGTAGGTATTTGTAAAACGGACGTTTCTTGCAGTGGATTGTAGTATAAGGAGTTCTTTAAGATATTGTGGAGAACATTTCCATGGATACACTGGTGAGTAAACAAACAGAGTTTGTATTCGATATGGAGATGGATAGGGAGCCAATGAAGTGATCGAAGGATTGGTGAAATGTGTTCATATTTCCGCACCCTCATCAGGGGTCTTGCAGCACTATTTTGAATTTGTTGGAGCTTTTGAATGCTCTTGTTGGGTATCCCGATGAGGAGTGCATTACAATAGTCCAGTCTGGATGAGACAAAGGCATGAACCAGCTTTTCAGTATCACAGAGGGAGAGGTAGGGACGGAGTTTAGCTGTGTTTCGGAGATGAAGGAATGCAGTTTTACAAAGGTGATGGACATGTAAATCAAATGACAGATGGGAGTCTAACTTGACACCCAGATTTGTAACAGAAGGGGAGAGGGTAATAGTAGGGTCAGAAAAGGAAATACAATTTACAGAGGAACGAATTTGATGGGGTGGTGCCAATTAAAAGAGCTTCAGTTTTGGTGCTGTTCAGCTTGAGGAAGTTCTTGGACGGCAACAAGTACCTGTTGGGCTCACATGCGCCCCCTTCAGTGTGGCACGGTACTGTCCGCCTCACCTTGTGCCTTTTCACTGTGGTTTTATGTCCAGTCAGCAAGACTAAATATGCCACACACATTCATTAAAGCCATTAGCCAGACTATGGAAAGTCAGGGTGTCTAATAAACGTGACATGCGCCAACTGCATGCATCAACCCAACGTGTCCGAGGTGAGGCTCGTCTCGTTGCTGCCGCACCTCACATTTCTCCCCTGTATTTGAACAGAAAATGCGCAAATTCAGCGATATTGACTATAACAATTATCCAAATTTTTGGAATCATACAGAAAACAAATTTATAACACAGACCAGTGGATACATTTATTTTATGTTATCATTATTAGTTTTTTTACTTTTCATGAGGACGCTTCCCCTGACCGCACGTCCCTGGTACCAAATGTATGCTTCAGCAGAAATTGAGATTCTTCACACCAGGCTACGTTTCTGCTCTCTTCAGCCATCCAGTTTCGGTGAGCCTGTGTCTATTGCAGTGGCAGCTTTCTGTTCTTGACTAGCAGAAGTGGAACTCGATGAGTTCTTCTGCTGTTGTAGCCCAACTGCCTCTAGATCTGGCATGATGTGCATTCGGAGATGTTTTTCTGCTCATCACAGAATTAGATAGATAGTGACCGTAGCCTTTCAGTCAACTAGAACCAGCCTGGCCATTCTCCTCTGACCATAATCATCCATGAGGCATGTCTGTCCACAGAACCGCTGCCCATGGGTTTTTTTTTTTTGTTTTGTTTTTTGCACCATTCTGAGTAAACTCTAAAGACTGCTGTGTGTGAAAATCCCAGGATGTCAGCAGTTACAGAAAAACTCAAACCAGCCCGTCTGGCACCAGCAATCATGTCACGGTCCAATCCCCTGATATCCCATTTTCCCCGATTGTGATGATTGATATGAACATTAACTGATGCTCCTGGCCTGTATCTGCAGGATTTCATGCACTGCCCTGCTGCTTCATGATTGGCGTAATTACTTGGATAAGCAGATGTACATGTGTGCCTACTAATTTGTTCAGTGATTGAATATTTAATGTGTCAGCATAAGCAACCCTCAAATCAAATTCTTTGCATGGATTTACGGTTTAAAATCAGACTCCGTCTCTCACCACTTCCCAACCACACTAGCTTATCGATGTTCTTCAGTGATCGGTGCAGCACCACTACAGGTGTTGTTACCGGACATCACATACTAAACACCAGCTGGGATGATGGGATGCTCTTTTTGCTTTTACTGTTATCCAGGTTTATTAGAACACTCTAGACGAGAACAGGCCATTCAGCCCAACAAAGCTCACCAGTCCTATCCACTTATTTCTTCCAAAAAAACATCAAGTCGAGTTTTGAAAGTCCCCAACGTCTTACTGTCTACCACACTACTTGGTAGCTTATTCCAAGTGTCTATCATTCTTTGTGTAAAGAAAATCTTCCTAATGTTTGTGTGAAATTTACCCTTAACAAGTTTCCAACTGTTTCCCTGTGTTCTTGATGAACTCATTTTAAAATAACAGTCTCGATCCACTGGACTAATTCCCTTTATAATTTTAAACACTTCAATCATGTCACCTCTTAATCTTCTTTTGCTCAAACGGTATAGGCTCAGCTCTTTTAATCTTTCCTCTAAACAGATATTTTAACATTACTTCGCAATGCCATATTGTTTATATATTATGGGAAACTCCATTTTGTTACCCTGCTTATACGCCACAGCTTTCAGAAGTCATATATCATATGTCGTCATCAGTGTCAGTAGTGTTGCTAGGGGCAGGCGGAGGGAAAGGTTAGCCCTGGGTGGCACATTTTTGGGGGCATTTGACATTATTGGCCAAAAGGCTCAGTACAATTCGTGTGTAAGCAGCAAGGTTCGGAAAAATATCACTCATGAATGAAGAAAGTCAAATTCTCTGATTTTTATCCACAAATGCTTCAAAAATAATTTTCCGACTGTCCTTCTGTGACGGCATCAGACACAGAGGTTGAAATTTATAAGGCAATAACAAAATTAAACATAAACATTACACCGATAATAATTTCTAAGAAGATAAACAACTAATCTACAATTTATAATTTCATTTCGTTATCAATCCGAATGCGTTCTTGCTCGGCGTAAAAAACATCCCCACCTCTCACTTGGTTTTCGCAGTGTAATTATATTAAATTAATAATTAGAACACAGCTTATCAGTGCGTCTATACTCTATTCTTGTCTAGTTGATGCTTATAAATAATTATATGTGAAAAATTATTGCTGTTTCTCTATATATGAATAAATCTCTGCAAAATGTATTTTAATTTTTCTCTATACAGTAATCCCTCCTCCATCGCGGGGGTTGCGTTCCAGAGCCACCCGCGAAATAAGAAAATCCGTGAAGTAGAAACCATATGTTTATATGGTTATTTTTATATTGTCATGCTTGGGTCACAGATTTGCGCAGAAACACAGGAGGTTGTAGAGAGACAGGAACGTTATTCAAACACTGCAAACAATCATTTGTCTCTTTTTCAAAAGTTTAAACTGTGCTCCATTAAAAGACAGAGGTGACAGTTCTGTCTCACAATTAAAAGAATGCAAACATATCTTCCTCTTCAAAGGAGTGCGCATCAGGAGCAGAGACTGTCAGAAAGATAGAGAAAAGCAAACAAATCAATAGGGCTGTTTGGCTTTTAAGTATGCGAAGCACCGCCGGTACAAAGCTGTTGAAGGCGGCAGCTCACACCCCCTCCGTCAGGAGCAGGGAGGGAGGGAGAGAGAGAGAGAGAGAGAGAGAGAGAAACAAACAGTCAAAAATCAATACGTGCCCTTTGAGCTTTTAAGTATACGAAGCACCGTGCAGCATGTTGCTTAACGAAGCAGCTGCACAGAAGGTAGCAACGTGAAGATAATCTTTCAGCATTTTTATTTATTTATTTATTTATTTTTTTATATTTTTATTTTATTAATTTTCATTGTAATCATTCCATACAAACAGATCCATTTATAACCCAACAAATTTGAAAACAAATCAAACCCCACCCCTGAGAAGGAGAGCTTAGCTAAAGGAAAATTTCTTTAAGCTTTTTAATAAGGCAACATTAGACAAAAGAAGGGGAGAAGTAAATATCTATATAAATAAGAGATGGAGAAGGGAGTTAAATACAATAATAGTTAATTCTCTTATTCTAAAATAATATTGATTAAATCCTGCCAAGTTTTGAAAAAATTTTGTACAGATCCTCTAACTGAAAATTTGATTTTTTCCAATTTCATATAATATAAAACATCAGTTTCCCACTGACTTATAAGAGGAGAATTAGGATTCTTCCAATTTAACAAAATAAGTCTGCGTGCCAAGAGTGTAGTGAATGCAATCACCGTTTGCTTGTCCTTCTCCAATTCAAGTCCATCTGGAAGGACACCAAACACAGCTGTTAGTGGGTTAGGAGGGATTGTGACACCAAGGCTGTCTGAGAGGCACTTAAAAATTTTTGTCCAAAATGATGTTAGTTTGGTGCAGGCCCAGAACATGTGACCCAGTGAGGCAGGAGCTTGGTTGCAGCGCTCGCAGGTTGGATCCTGGCCTGGAAACATTTTGGACAGTTTTAAGCGAGACAGATGAGCTCGATATATAATTTTTAGTTGAATAATTCTATGCTTTGCGCATATAGAACTCGAGTGAATTCTCTGCTTTGCTACCTTCCACTCCTTTTCTGATATATTGATTAAGAGATCTTCTTCCCAATGTCCTCTTGGATCTTTGAAAGGTAGGGACTCTAATAAGATTTTATATATTGCGGAAATAGTGTTTGTTTCCTCGGAATTGAGCAGTATTTTTTCCAGCATTGTGGAGGGTGCAAGGTGGGGGAAATCGGGCAATTTCTGTTTAACAAAATTTCTAATTTGAAGATAGTAAAAGAAATGTGTAGCTGGGAGGTTAAATTTTGAACGTAATTGTTCAAAAGATGTAAATATGTTGTCTATATAAAGATCTCTGAGCATTTTAATCCCAAAACTTTTCCAGGTATTAAAAACTGGATATACTTGCGAAGGTTGAAAGAGGTGGTTCCCTTGCAAAGGTGCCACTGATAAAAGATTTTCCATCTTAAAATGCTGCCTAATTTGGTTCCATATTCTGAGTGAGTAAAGCACAATTGGGTTATTAGTATATTTGCGATAACTTTCATTTATTGGAGAGCAAAGCAGGGAATATAAAGAAGTACTACAGGATTTTACTTCTATTGCAGACCAAGCCTGTGTATGTGCATTTATTTGTGTCCAGGTTTTTATGGCTTGTATGTTTGCTGCCCAGTAATAAAACTGAAAATTAGGTAAAGCCATGCCACCTTCTGCCTGAGGTCTTTGTAGGGTCGCTCTTCGGATACGTGGGTGTTTTGAGTTCCAAATGAATGAGGTTATTATTGAATCTAACTGTTTAAAAAACGATTTATTGATATATATTGAAATGTTTTGAAATAAAAAGAGAAGTTTAGGAAGGATATTCATCTTAACAATGTTAATTCTTCCGGCTAGAGTGAGATGAAGGGTTGACCATCTATGCAAGTCTTGCTTAATTTTTTCCATACAGACGCCAAAATTTTGTTGATAAAGAGCTTTATGTTTACTTGTGATATTTACCCCTAGGTATTTAAACTGATCTGCTATGGTAAAAGGTAGGGTGTCTAATCTAATATTATATGCTTGTGAGTTCTTTTATTCAGATTAATTCTAAGACCAGATATCTTTTGAAATTCTGTTAGTGCTGTTAAAACAGCAGGGACAGTGTTTTCTGGGTCTGATATATATAAGACCATATCATCTGCATATAGAGAAATTTTCTGTTCCAGTCCTTCTCTGACAATCCCCTTTATCTGATGAGAATTTCGGCAGTGAACTGCCAGTGGTTCAATAGCGATTGCAAACAACAGTGGCGACAAGGGACATCCTTGTCTGGTACCACGTTCTAGTTTAAAGTAGTCTGAGCAAATTTTATTAATACAAACTGAAGCTTCTGGACTGGTATACAGTAGTTTAATCCAAGCACAAATATTCGGGCCAAACCCAAATTTCTCCAATGCAGTGAAAAGGTAATTCCATTCGATCATGTCAAATGCCTTTTCTGCGTCTAATGATAGTAATATCTCTGGGGTGTTTGATTTTGCTGGTGAATATATAACATTAAACAAGCGTCGGAGATTTGAAGATAGATGTCGGCCTTCAAGCTTTTAAGTATGTGAAGCACCGTGCAGCATGTCATTTCAGGAAGCAGCTGCACAAAAGATAGTAACGTGAAGATAATCTTTCAGCATTTTTAGACGAGCGTCCTTATCGTCTAGGTGTGCGAACAGCCCCCCTGCTCACACCCCCTACGTCAGGATCAGAGAAAGTCAGTGCAAGAGAGAGAGAGAGAAAAGTAAGTTGGGTAGCTTCTCAGCCATCTGCCAATAGCGTCCCTTGTATGAAATCAACTGGGCAAACCAACTGAGGAAGCATGTACCAGAAATTAAAAGACCCATTGTACTCAGAAATCCGCAAACCAGCAAAAAATCCGCGATATATATTTAAATATGCTTACATATAAAATCCGCGATGGAGTGAAGCCGCGAAAGGCGAAGCGCGATATAGCGAGGGACCACTATACGTTAATTTTCTATTTAAATAGGTTAACATATTCAGATATGTTGGAGGGCAGCAAATTGAAGCACCGTCCCGAGAAGCACGAACTCGAGCTACGCCACTGCTCAGTGTCAGCCGCTGTCGTGTGTTTGGAGTTGTCCAAGTGTGTGGATCCACTCTCTAAAACCTTTCGTTAGTGCAGGTCTCTTTCAAATTCAGATTTTTGACTTTTTGGCCAGACATTTCTGAACTTGAGTTTCGGTTATGTATTGGCTTTAGTCTCACAGTCGACTTTTTGGTTTTCAATTTTGCATTGATTTGACTTTGTTTTCCTCTCCAGGTACTTTTTTGTAATTGTACTTACAGCCGTATAATTTATTCCTAACTCTGGCAGAACAGACGTGTAAACTCATGGCTCATTACAAGCTGGTTCCTTTCTTGCAACATGTTCTGCTTTTTATGAGACAACTGGTTAAATATTTTTGCTCCTCTGTTTATTGAAACTCATATCAAAGCAAACTCCATTTTGGCACTTTTTGGTTCAAGGAATCTGTTTTTCTTATTAAAATGATGTTGCAGTGCTTTGTTAGGATTTTGTTTTTTTTTATCGTATTCCTATTTCGACCCATCAGTACTATGGTGTGTACCCATTGTCTGGGATGCCATCTTGATTACTAGGGGTGTGGTTTTGTAGGTCATGACCCCTACACTAATTCATGATTGGTTAAAAGGTCACCCTTTCAGTGCTTCGGTATCTGAATTGGTAGATAAACCCGATCTTTGTGTGCTTTTTGCTTTTTTAAAGATCTTTCTCAATTCTCCCAGTAAAAGTCTTGTTATTTTTTTATTTTTCGACTTTGTTTTTTGTCTCACTTCTGGGCCTTGGTTGCTTGTACTTCTAGTATGTTCTCCCATGTTTCAACTTTTCCATACATGTTGACCACATCGTATCTCCTGATTAGTCTCTCAAAACCTGCTTCTGCTAGACAGCCTTCAGCACGCTGTGACCCTAAATTGGATTAAGGAAGTAAAGACAATTGAGGAATACGTTACTTTTCTTCCAGGGTTCTAAAGGAGGCTAGCAGTAGCTAGACGAAATCGCACAAAGGGTGTATTCAATATCAAAGTCGGAGTCTTTCAGTAGATAAACAGTTCTCTTGAGTCATGGTACCACATTCCACATAGAGACACCGTCACTAACAAAAACCTTTTACTGAGGAGAGACAAGAGCTGGTAACCCAACTAGTTAACTGACGTTTACACAGTGCTAACATCTAAAAGTTACAGCACAATAATGTGTCACTACTCAGAAGATGATATATATAAATATATCTCTCTATATATAAAATCCAACATCTGTCATGTCTGTCTGTCCGCTTTTCATGAGAGAACTACTTAACGGATATAGATCGTTTTTTTTTTCTATAATTTGCTTGAACATTCTGGTTGATTTTGCGACTTCTCTTATCGCGCTAAATATTATAGTTCACTTGTGGTACTGATTTATTTGTGCGAATCCGAGAGAGACACAGTGGGCCGAGGGGAGGGTGGCGTGGCCCTCCTCCATCATGCACCAGCCTTGGGGCGTATCTTACATCCACTTAGCTAGCAAGCAAGAGAACTACTTAACAGATTTAGATCGGGTGTTTTTCTAGAATTTGCTTGAACGTTCCGTTTGATTTTGCGACTTCTCTTATCACACTAAGAATCATAGTTCGATTGCAGGAGCGATATATTAGTACTAATCCGAGACAGAGGCTGCGGGCTGAGGGGAGGGGGATGCGTGACGTCAGGAGTGGGGAGTCGGTCTACCTCTGTGTTTTGGAGTGTAACTTGCTCCTGCTTAGCTAGCGATACCTTTTTGTTTATTGATTTTTAAAGTTTGTTCTGTATATATATATATATATATATATATATATATATATATATATATATTGTGATCTGCGGTGGGTTGGCACCCTGCCCAGGATTGGTTCCCTGCCTTGTGCCCTGTGTTGACTGGGATTGGCTCCAGCAGACCCCCGTGACCCTGTGTTCGGATTCAGCGGGTTGGAAAATGGATGGATGGATATATTGTGATGGATGGCCAGGGCCCATGCCTGGCCAGGACGCCCCTTCACCACATCTGCCAGGGGGACAAGGGTGGGAAGCCCAGTATCTCCCCCTGGATACTAGATGGCAGCCTCCCTGGGTTGCAGCGGTGCCTCGGACCCCCCCAGGGCTTAATAGGGGGTTGGAGTTCCGTGCAGCTCTGTGGGGTTTCGCAGGTGCCGCCAGTGGGTGCTGCAACAGGAGCTGCTGGCCCCTTTTGGGCACTGGTTTCGCCTTACTTGGAAGTGCACCCAGATGTCGGCAATCAACCACCTGGAGCTCTTCAAAACTTTCAAAACTCGACTTGGTGTTTTTTTGGAAGAAATAAGTGGATAGGACTGGCGAGCTTTGTTGTGCTGAATGGCTTGTTCTCATCTAGAGTGTTCTAATGTTCTAATGACAGGAATGGCTCTACAGCAGTGTTTCTCAACCTTTCCGACCCGAGTTTTCATAACAGTTTTAATCGCGCCCCCCCTAACGTTTTTTTGAAAGGAGCCCACTGATACCAATTTGTTCTTTTTAAATTATTGATATATCATAGATGCATATTTTATTATACCTACTGTGGAACGAGCCCCGGGCACAGACAGGCAGACATGTTTTAAGCACCACCACACGTTTATTTTATAACTACTACTGTATTTACAATACTAAGTACACACAAACCCCCAAAACTCCCCCAAAGTCCAGGCCTCTTTCACTCTGCCTCTCTTCAGGTTCACCTCCACTCCTCTCCTCCGAGCTCTGTCCTGCTCCTCTCCCGACTCCAGCCATCGAATGGAGGGAGGCGGCCCCTTTTATAGACACCTGGATGTGCTCCAGGTGCCTCCCAAAAATCTTCCGCCAGCACTCCCCAGTGTGGCGGAAGTACCGGCTGTGTACCCAGAAGCACTCCAGGTGTCCCTGAAATATTCCCCCCAGCACTTCCGGGTGTGGCGGAAGTGCTGAGGTCCAGGGCTCCGTAGGTATTGGGGCGCCCCCTGGCGGTGACCACGGGCCCCTACAGGGCTGAGCTTCAAATCTCTCTACCCGTGGTCCCCAAAGCCACCAGGGCGGTCGACCCCTTGTGGTCTTCCTGGGTGTTCCGGCTGGGTACCACCCCCAGCCGCGTGCCACACTACTTAACTTTTATCGACATTTCTCTAACTCTATATTTATTTTTCTAGTATCAGAATGTAGTTTAAGTTAATTTGTTTTGGTTTCAATAGATGTATTTTTCATATTTTTGATTCTTGTTTTCTTTGTTTCACATCTTTGCGCCCCCCTTTTTGTTACTTCCCCACAGTTTGAGAACCACTGCTCTACAGAGAGCACAGAGGCTGTCTACTTCCATGTAGACACGGCAAAGAAGTTGTTGTGTTTGTTGCTGATGACACATGAAACATTGTGGCCCCTAATTCACCCACTCCTGTTAAACCAGGCCGCTGTAGCATGCTTCACTCACTCATACACTGCAACTCACATTCAATGACGGCCTTAACGCACATCCTAAATACATAAAGGGGCTCCCTGGGCACACCTGGATATCAGTCATGTGACAGTGGCGATTCTCAGCTGGCCACCTGACATTTAACAGGTGACGTGTGAGACTACTGAGTGTGTTAAAATGCTGCCATTCTTTAACAAAACACATAAAACTCTTTCCAGTATCATTCGAAGACAATTTTGTTTTATTTTATTTAATGTTTGGTGTTATTACTGCAGTTAGCTTGATTGTTATAATTTGTTGTCATTATTTTAAAATTTGTTTTTAAACAACAACAACAACCCATTACTAGCTATGAGCCTTGACTTTGGTGTGCACAGGGCCGGCTCTAGCAATTTTGCTACCCTACACAAAGATATAAAAATCGCACTCCATCTTTAAATAGCTTCATACATGGAGTCTGTAGGGCATTGGAGTTTTTCAGGCATATAGTTAGACTTCTGTAAAACTGGAGAGAAAGTGAGGAGATATTTCTGGTCTCAGCGGATGTTTCAAGAACATTCACATTAGCTTCCCTTGGTTCTTCTAAGAGTGGAGATCCATGTGTATTTGATTAAAGAGTCGGGGGGGGGGGGTTCCCCTTTTATGTTTTAAGTGTCAAGATATATCTATGTTCGAATGAAGGAGTGGAGAATACATGTTAATTCTTATTCTGGCGTCTAGCCTAGGTAGTAGACGCAATTGATTAAAGGGTGTTAGAGGGAACCACAAGGGGGGCTATGTATACAAATGTATTATCGACACAATTCCACTGAGCAGGGGTCTGTTCCAAAAGGCACGATTAGATAATCCTGGACCTCAGAACAACGTCTGGCTTGCTTTAGTGCCATTTCACACCAGTGGATTAGCTGTTTCCAGAGCACCGGATTTCAGTTGGCTAACACGATCCTGGATAGGCTGATCCTCATTAACATGCGTTTCCAACAACCTTATGAATCGATCATTGAACAGCCGATCAACCAAAGATTACAAGTCTATCATACAAATAGACGGCACTGGCTCCCCAGAACCTTGAAATGTCCAAGTGAGTGAGGAAGTGGAATTTTGTCTATAGAACTCTTTTTATAAATGTACAGTAACTTGCCACTGTAAATCCATTTCCATTCCAGAAATATAAAACTCTGGATTACAATAGGAACAATAAAAGTAAACAAGTCATTATTTTATTACATGGAAAGCCCTTTCATAGGGAGTAATGGATTCAGCACAATTCAGGATACGGATTAAAATGAACACAAATAGTGGATACTAGAAGAATGTCTGCAATGGGTGGCCAGAATTGTGAGAAAATTAAAAACGAGCAAAAAAATATGAAAGAACAGAATGTCAGATATTGTCTGATAAAATGAAAATGGCAGAGTACCAGTCCAAAGGAATACTTCTACCAGAAGATAGATAGATAGATAGATAGATAGATAGATAGATAGATAGATAGATAGATAGATAGATAGATAGATAGATAGATAGATAGATAGATAGATATGAAAGGCACTACAGTATAAGATAGATAGATAGATAGATAGATAGATAGATAGATAGATAGATAGATAGATAGATAGATAGATAGATAGATAGACAGATGTGAAAGGCACTATAAGATAGATAGATAGATAGATAGATAGATAGATAGATAGATAGATAGATAGATAGATAGATAGATAGATAGATAGATAGATGTGAAAGGCACTATATGATAGATAGATAGATAGATAGATAGATAGATAGATAGATAGATGTGAAAGGCACTATACGATAGATAGATAGATAGATAGATAGATAGATAGATAGATAGATAGATAGATAGATAGATAGATAGATAGATAGCTGTGAAAGGCACTATATGATAGATAGATAGATAGATAGATAGATAGATAGATAGATAGATAGATAGATAGATAGATAGATAGATAGATAGATAGATATGAAAGGCACTATATGATAGATAGATAGATAGATAGATAGATAGATAGATAGATAGATAGATAGATAGATAGATAGATAGATAGATAGATAGATAGATAGATAGATAGATAGATAGATGTGAAAGGCACTATAAGATTATAAGGTTTCCATTTTTTTTAAATCCAAAACTGAAATCTTTCATTCATGTAAATATTCAGACCCCTAAGCCAGTGCTTTATAGAAGCCCCCTTTGATGGCAAATACAGCTTTGAATCTCCTTGGGTAAGTCTCTACAAGCTTTGCACCCCTGGCTTGGGCAGCGTATCCCATTCTTCCTGGCAGTTCCTCTCCAGCTCCATTACATTACACAGATGGGAAGCGTCTGTAAACTTGTGTCTTCAGGTTTCTCCACAGATGTTCTATGAGGTTTAAGTGTGACCTTTTGCTGGACCACTCAGGGACCCTCAGAGATTTGTCCTGAAACCACTCCAGCATTGTCTTGGCTGTACACTTCAGGTCATTGTCATGCTGAAAGGTAAACTGTTGCCACAGTCTGAGACTACATGTATACTCGAGCAGGTTATTCCAAGGACCCCTCCATATTAGGCTGCAATCATCCTTGTCTCTGCCTCTGAGAAGCTCTGCCATAGCATGATGCTACCACCATGAATTACCACAGGGGTGCAGTCAGGCAGATGAAGTGCAGTACCTTGTCTTCTTCAGATGTAGTTCTGGTAGTCTGAAGAGTTCAAGTTTTGCCTCATCAGAACAGAGAATCTTTTGTCCTCACTCTCTTTGAATGCCATCTGACAAACTCCAAGCAGGAGTCAGCTGCTGCCTCATAAACGCCTGCTTCATAGACTACAACTGAGATGGTCGTCCTTTTGACAGGTTCAGCTGTGAAACGTGGTGGTTGAAGCATTAAAACATGGAGCAGTGCTGCTATGTCAAGGCTTGGGGATCTTTTGATGTTTTAGTCAACTTAATTCCAAAACATAACCACAAATTACGAGAGTGACTCTGAAAAAGATGATGCAATAAATATTCTTGGAACAAAACAGTGATCGAGAATGATGGAGCAAATCCACAGCAGAATGCCCCTTTCCAACATGCCAACACCACAAGGATGACGTCTTGGCACACGATCCAAACTCATGCGCTGAATCTTCAGTGCCACCCACTGCACCACTGCTTTACAAATTATCACTGCGTTTGAAATTAAGGACCCCTTTATGTAACGATTTATAAACTCACCCCCCCCCCCCATAAATTATTTACACTTTTGTTTTCAAGGTTAGACCTGGGGTAGAGTTAGTGGAGACTAATGGATTCTTTTGGTAAGTGCAGTAAGGGCCACAGATGTTGGCCAGAATAAGTAATAAGCTTTCCTTAGTATTTTAATAAAAGTTTATAATAACCCTCAGCTTTGTCTCCTTATGCATTTTTTTTTACAGTTTTCTGCCATATGTGCAATTTAATTACATATTGCTTTTTATAGTTTGTGAAATTGTCCTCATACCTGGTGCTGCAAGTCTGTTTCCAGCCGAGGCGCTGGACCAGTTGGCCCTGCAGTGTTCTCTATACTTTTGGGTGCTGTCCAGTTTAGCAATGGAACATGAAGGTCAGCCCGTATTAAAATGAGGACCACTTGCTGTTGTCTTAACCATACATTTGAATTCCCCTTTCAAGCTTTTACCAGTTAACTCTTTCAGGGCTGATGTCGACTTTTGTCAAAAGGAGGAGTTGTCGATGGTAATCGACTGTAAACTGTGACAAAATCAACCATTATATTTTAGTTGGACTGTTGTTGCTAGAAGGAAAGTTAGATTCATTGATTTAACCGAGATTTCCCGTGCTTGTGTGAGTAGCAAGGCGCAAACAATGGCAAAAATGGCACTGACATTTGGCCAGAGATCAAAGTGATTGCATAAAGCAAAATACTCTGTGGACGACGTTTTGCCTATCATCTCTGAACTAGACTATGACTTGTCAGACTCAGATTTTGATACACGTGATTGAAAACGAATGTGAGGTTCCAGCTTCAGCTTATTGGTCCCCAGCTAATCGTTGTACTGACAATGTTCGCCAGGGAGGACTGCCAGTTAACAATGATAAGAGGTAGAAACCATTTTGCAATGCACCACAACTTTGTCCCAGGCACACAAAGACAGCCTGGCAGCAAGCACATTCTTGGCAAGATGGCGACCACAGCATGCAGCAACAGACGTTTTATGTTGATTTCTGTGTGAAACCATTGCTTTTCAGAAACTATGTTTTTTGAAATAAATATTCAGCCCTCAAAGAGTTAAAGCCAAGCAGCACAGGCCAGCAAAGAGGTAGGAAACATCAATACTGTAAAGTTGATGTCACATTCCACAATCTCTAGTTGGACAGAATATCAAACCTGATGACTACAGTTTCTGTTCTCGTCACCTGAGTACGTCAGATTACAGGATTAGCATCGTAGGGTATATCAAACTAGACGACCATGTAATGATTTCCCAGCACAGCTTCACATTTCCAATGTATGGAGAGTTCACCCCTTTTTCTGACGGCTGATAACAAACTGCTTCAAGGATCCGGGGGTTGGTCTCAGCCTTTTTTTTCTCTTTTTTTAGGTAAATTCAATATAATGCACAAAGCACCTATTGCAATAGCCATGTCCGTTTGTTGGCATGTCCATCTGTCTGTGAGCCTAAGGCACACCATGGGGCAGATTTTTTTTTGAAATGCAGTATGCTTCTTCATCAAGGAAATCTGCCGTGACCGTTCAGTTTTCGTTCAGAAATCTTGAACAGATTGTACTGTGTGCAAGGTTTTAAAAATTAAAATTTCTTATTGAAAAGCTCTGACACATTTGTGAAACTTGTTCATCTTAAACTGGAGAAACGTTCTGTGCAACCTCAACTAGGTATTAGTTTACGATTTCAGCAGGGCCGGATTTATATGAAAAGAGGCCCTAGGCTATTCCACTTATGAGGCCCTTTCACCTTCCATTTTTAAGTTTGTAAATTACATGAGAGATAATAAAATTTTGCTAACAATTTGAATGTAGGCCCCTCTTGATCTTGAGGCCCTAGGCTGAAGCCTAGTTAGCCTATAGGAAAATCCGGCCCTGGATTTCAGGTATTACCTTGCTTGAACTTGAATATTTTATATATTTTTCTCTTTTACTCTGATCGCCGCTGGAAGGCCCAATGGGTCAAACACAGGGGAGAGCGCGCGCACGCGCAAACAGCTCACACGGCAGCTTCTTCTCCTGCTGCTGTAAGTAAGTTAACTAATAGAGTACAATAAAAGACACTTCTCTGGAACTTGTGTGTTTTGTATATTTTTCGCTTTTACTCGTCTGATCGCTTCACGGATGACCAACCCAAGTCGATCAAACGGCGAGCAGAGCGCATGCGTAAACCGCTCACGCTACATCACCTTCTGCTGTTGTAGGTAAGTTAAGTAATGGAGTACAATAAAAGACACTTCTCTGGAACTTGTATATTTTGTATCTGTTTTGCTTTTACTCGTCTGATCGCTGCACAGATGCCAAGCGCAAGTCGATCAAATGGCGGGCTGAGCGCATGTGCAAACCACTGACACAGCAGCGCCTTCTCCTTTTGCTTTAGGTAACTTAACTGATAGAGTGCAATAAAAGACACCTCCCTGGAACTTGCATAATTTGTAAAATTTTCTGTTTTACTGAGCGCTCCTCAGATGCTCAGCGCAAGTCGAGCAAACGGCGGGTAGACGCATGCGTAAACTGCTAACACTGCTGCAACTTCTCCTGCTGCTGTAGGTAAATTAACTAATAGAGGTACAATAAAAAAAACTATAATCTGAAACTTATATATTGTACATATTGTTCTCTTTTGCTCATCTGATCGCCGCATGGATGCCCAACGCGAGTCCATCAAACGCAAGCGTGAACACAGCAGCGCCTTCTCCTGCTGCTTTATGTAAGTTAACAAATTGAGCAGAAAAAACGTCAGTTCTCTGGAAATAAATGGAAGGGGAAGAAATCATGTAAGCACATATAAGACTGAATTGATCGGACACATATCGTGTGCTGATAATTATGTTAAAGAACCGACGTTATCATTGGCGGCTAAATGCAGTTTGAACTGCTTAATAACACGGAAAGGCGCAGCTGCCCTAACTGACATAAACAATGGACGGGTGTAGAAATGGGACTGCAGCTGATCAGCGTGCAACAAGGACCACCACGCTGGTCGCTGACATCAAGGACAGGGCAGCATTACGGTTTTCGCCATAACGGTAGCACACACAGCCAACTGAGCGATCGTCACGATTTCTCCGTATACCCGGAGAGCCGCTTTTACTTCCATGTATCTTCACTCTGGAATTAAAATCTTTAAGATAAGCGCCACCTTTTCTATTCCGGATATAAAGTAAATCAGTACCATTCCACGTTCTTATTAATGAATGACTGTATTTATTTTAATAGCTACACTCTTAAAAATAACGGTTCTATAATGTCACTCTGTGATTCTTTACGCTGCGGCTCCTCGTAACACCATTGCTTGACCAAGCAGCATTTAATTCTGGGGAGGGTCTTTGCAAATGAAGTTGATTTTTTGTATTTTAAAGACCTTCGTAATATGTAGAAAAAAAAACTACATCTTTAATACATGGTAGGCTGCAGGACACTAATAGATAAGAAAACCTTAACCTGCATATAGTTTGTTTGCAGCAAGAGTCCTTTTAAAATCCTGACCCGCTGGTATTTCTCAACCCTGTTACTATCTAGCCATAGTGTTCACTGTAAGGAGTTTGTTACTGATCTAAATTAATAAAGGGCCCTTCTGGAACCTTCATGGGTTCTGTGGGTATCAAAAATGGTTCCCCTATAAATCACTCGGGCACCTTTATTAATAAGAGCGTATACATTTCAGTTCCCCTTTTTACTTTCATAGCATGATGCTGATTTTATAGATATTGATTGAGCTTTTATGCTAAGTATTGGTCATTTGGCATTAAAATATATTTTTCATTTGCTAATGATCGGGTACTGCTCTGCTGGGTATACTTTCAAAAATGGCACAGACCCTCCGCCATAACACATCAATCGGTGCCATTTTCGCAATCCGCTGTGTATGAAAGCCGTGGAACCGCAACAAGTCTCTTTGCACTCCGTTTTTAACTCCTAAAGTGCGATTAAGGATCACCTAGTCTAACACATCCTATTATTGCTATTAATTTTAATATATGACTCATTGTTACAAACCTTTTTAATAAACAAACATGCAATAAAGGATCACATAGTCTAACACATCCTATAATTGCTATTAATTTTAATATATGACTCATTGTTACAAAACCTTTTAATAAACAAAAATGTAATAACGGACTCTTGGATGAAGTAAATAAAAATTGTAAAATGCGCCAACTCTCGGTCTGTTAACTTAGTCGCCGCCGAGCCGACATCGTCAAACGAATTCCTTTCTGTTACGTAAAACGCGCGACCTCAGATAGACGAGCGCCTCCCTTCTGTTCGTCAGATCCAAAGCAGCCAGCCTTCCATCCATCCATTTTCCAAACCCGCTTAAACAGAGTGCGGTTGCGAAGAAGCTGGAGAACAGATTTTAATTAATGCTGGGCTCCGTTTAGGTCAATCAGTTTTGGACAACTTTGTGTCTTTACGTGCTCAGGGAATTCATTGCATTCTACCTGACAACTTGTCCCGGTGCTCTACGCTGCATTGCATGGTGAAGAGCGCCACAGAAAAACAAACTGAATTCCACGGATCGATTTTTATGATGTGAATGGCGAACTTGCACATCTCGCTATTTATTAGCAAAAGCGGGGCAGACAGGAAACATTCGGCCTTGTTGGAATCACCACGCCATGACACTGTTGAGGTGTAGCAATCAATCTCTGCAATACCCGGACATCCATCCATTATCTAACCCGCTATATCCTAACTACAGGGTCACGGGGGTCTGCTGCAGCCAATCCCAGCCAACACAGGGCGCAAGGCAGGAAACAAACCCATGCAGTGCGCAAGCCCACCGCAGGGCACACACACACACACCAAACACACACTAGGGACAATTTAGGATCGCCAATGCACCTAACCTGCATGTCTTTGGACTGTGGGAGGAAACCGGAGTACCGGGAGAAAACCCACACAGACACAGGGAAGTGAACCCGGGTCTCCTAACTGCGAGGCAGCAGCGCTACCCACTGCGCCACCAATACCAGGACATTTCATATTACCTGAAATTCCTAAAACAACCAACTCCCTTTGTAACATACAGATCTGGGGGAATTAAAATATCCAGGGTTACTTTGTATGTTTGTTAGAACAGGCATCAGTCAACTAGTTTCATTTCGTTTTGACTGCTTGCAGAAACACTCTCAAGTGCTCTTCAGATCTGTGGCCCATTCTTGCTTCCCTAAAAGAATCGTCCTACAAAGCGTATTAGGGCCATGGAGAAGAGAAGAAAATATGGACACAGTGAAGAAGAAAAAAGTATATCTCGAGAATAAAGTCGACATGTTGGCTTTATTCTAGTTTATTTTGTCATTAAAGTAGAATATTGCAAACTAAACTTCATCTTGGCGGCACGGTAGCGCTGCTGCCTCGCAGTTAGGAGACCCGGGTTCGCTTCCCGGGTCCTCCCTGCGTGGAGTTTGCATGTTCTCCCTGTGTCTGCGTGGGTTTCCTCCCACAGTCCAAAGACATGCAGGTTAGGTGCATTGCCGATTCTAAATGGTCCTTGCTGTGGGTGTGTGTGCCCTGCGGTGGGCTGGCACCCTGCCCGCGGTTTGTTTCCTGCCTTGCGCCCTGTGTTGGCTGGGATTGGCTCCAGCAGACCCCGTGACCCTGTAGTTAGGATATAGCGGGTTGGATAATGGATGGATGGATGGAAACTTTATCTTAAAATGAATGTTTAATTTACTAGATTTGTATCAAACCCCATCATATATTAATGTAGCATATTAAATGCTTTGTGTTAAGTGTTCCCTGACCCAGTTGTTAATCACTACGCTTCTTAAACTGACCTCCTCCGCACTAAGAGGAGGCGCAGGCAGTGATGGCCACACAGAATACACTAATTTCATGATATTCCTGCTCTCTGAACATTTAGAATGCTAAAATAAATACTTGATATCATTTTCGTGATGAAATGCATTAAAGCGGGTATTAAACACGCACTGGTGTGGCGGTAGTGTTGCTCCCTGGCAGTAAGGGGTCCCCAGGTCAACATTCAGTGTAGAGAACTTTATGGCAGGTGTGACGAGGCTCCAAAAAACTGGATATTTGGGTATCGCGCAGGTTTAACTGAAATATTGTGTAAATGTTGGGTTCTTGATCTGGTGGTCAGAGACACAAACCCAGAATTCAGTGGATGAAACTGAAGCACACCGAGTAAACTCACCAGGAAGGGAACACCCGGGACCCCCCTTGCAGTGTAACCTCCACGTCACCGCGCCCCCACGTGTTTAATACCTGCTTTAATGCATTTCATCATGAAAATGATATCAAGTATTTATCTTAGCAGTCTAAATGTCCAGGAATATCATGAAGTGAATGAATTCTGTGCAGTGATCGCTGCCTGCGCCTTCTCTTAGTGCGGAGGAAGTCAGTTTAAGAAGCGTAGCGATTAACAACTCGGTCGGGGAACACTTAACACAAAGCATTTAATGTGCTACATTAATTTATGACGGGGTTTGATAAAATCTAGTAAATTAAACATTCATTTTAAGATGAAGTTTAGTTTATGACATTCTACTTTAATGACAAAATAAACTACGAGGATACAGTCAACATGTCGATTTTAATCTCGACATAAACCGTGTGGAAATGTCGAGAATAAACTCGGCATGTTGACTGTATTCTCGACATACACTTTTTTTCTTCACTGTGTCTGTAAATGTTCCTTCTTCTCCGTGGCCCTAATGCGCTTCCCTACCATCCACATGAAGTATCCAGAAAGAAATTTGTACTCAGATCTGTAACAGGCTTTAGAAATAACAACTGGTTTTAAGAGCTAACGGGTTCCTGATTCTAAAACGACTCTTCCTGCATCCGATAACACCAGCTAAGCTGAGGCTTCATTGATTTGCTGTATTCTGCTAGGTAGCTGAAGGACATTAAAGATTTGTGTTATTGTCTGCATATTAGAATTGTCTTTAAAGCTACAGGAACAGACTTTTAAAACAGGAGTAGGTGCCTGCATGATTTTAAAAAGATTCTCACTTTATACCGCAAAACACAGCCTAAATCCGATTTTTCTCCATCTATTGTATCCTGCGTAACAATGGCGTCACTGGGTGGCGGGAGCTGTCCGCACCTGGTGACACCAAAATGACTGTCTATAAAATTGTTGTGCAATGTCTTGGGCTGATATCTCCAAAGGGGATCCAACCTTGATGAACAAGAGAGATCGACTGTCTATGAAATCACCAAAGGGGACCTGACTTGCATGAGACAGATGAGATTGAGTGTCCACGGGCTGAAATCATCAAGTGGGACCTATCCTTGATGAAATGATTGAGATTCAGTGTCAACTGGCTGAAATCAATGGGGGAGACGGGTGTTATCCACAGTGAAACAATCAAGATTGAGTGTCCACAGGCTGTAGTTACCAGCGGGACACAACCTCGATGAAACAATTGAGACTGAGTATCACCTATGGGCTGATATCAACAAAGGGGACCCAACCTTGTTGAACAAGAGAGATCGACTGTCTATGAAATCATCAAAGGGGACCTAACCTGCATGAGATTGAGTCTCAACTATCTGAAATCACTGGGCGGGGGGTTAATATTCATCCACAGTGAAACAATCAAGATTGAGTGTCCACAGGCTGTAGTTACCAGTGGGACCCAACCTCGATGAAACAATCGAGACTGAGTATCGCCTATGGGATGATATCAACAAAGGGGACCCAACCTACATTAAATGATTGAAATTGAGCATCCAAAGGCTGAAATCACTAAAGGGGACCCTACCTCAATGAAACAATCAAGATTGAGAATCTATGGAATGCAATCACCAAGCGGCACCCAACCTCACCTCGATGAAATGATTGAGATTGAGTATCTGCAGGTTGAAATCACGAAGGGGGACCCATGCTTGATGGAACAATCGAGATCGATTGTACACAGGCTGAAATCACCAAACGGGACCCAACCTCTATGAAACGATCAAGCTCAAGTGTCCACAATCTGAAATCACCAAGTGGGACCCAACCTCACCTTCGATGAAATGACTGACATTGACTATGAGCGTACTGAAATCGTGAAGGAGGACCCAACCTTGATGAAACGATGATTTGAGATTAAGTATCCACAGGTTGAAGTCACCAACGGGGACCGATCCTTGATGAAACGATGAAGATCGAGTGTCCACAGGCTGAAATCACGAAGCGGGACCCAATCTCACCTTCGATGAAATGACTGGGATTGAGTATGAGAGTGCTGAAATCGTGAAGGGGGACCCAACCTTCATGAAATGATGATTTGAGATTAAGTATCCACAGGTTGAAGTTACCAACGGGGACCGATCCTTGATGAAACGATGAAGATCGAGTGTCCACAAGATGAAATCACGAAGCGGGACCCAATCTCACCTTCGACGAAATGACTGAGATTGAGTTTCAGTGTGCTTAAATCGCAAAGAGGGACCCAACCTTGATGAAACAATGAATCGTGATTGAGTATCCATAGGTTGCAAACACCAAAGGGGACCCAACCTCACCTCGATGAAATGATTAAGATTGAATATCTGCAGGCTGAAATCACAAAGCTGGACCCAACCTCGATGAAAAGGGATGAAATCAGGAAGGGGGACCCAGTCCAGAAGAAACGATTGAGATTGTGCATCCATTGGCAAAAATCACCATGGTGGACGCCCTCCACCCTTCACATTGTGAAATAGTTCTTTAGCAAGTAATGGATCTACAAGGAATCACACAACCCAGAATAGTGTCATTACAGAGCCTATAGCTTTTGGCGATCGAGACGTGTATTTTCATTTTCTTTTCACAGATGGACTGATTTTCTTTATTTGACTGCACTTGTTATATTTTGACGTATTTATTTCTGGACCGATTGCACGGCGCAATCCCCCAGTCTTTTAGTCTCGGTGAAGGCCCCTTTTCTGCGCCTGAGGTTGCGCGTCACCTGCGGACTGCGCTGCGGTTACAGCCGTCGAGACGGCGCGTCTTCTGTCCCGCTGGCCGCGCAGTTGTCCCACTCACTTCCCTTTTTTTTGAATGATAATTGTCAAGTCGAGTGGCAGCAGGTTTGCTTTGATGACCCACATGGGGGGAGTTGGAGGTGGTGGCTTTGGGCATTGTGCCAAACCCCTTCCATCAGTCACCAGCCTCCAAACGTGTTTCTTTCTGCGCCGTCATCACTTGACATTGTATTTCACAAAAATAACTAAACAGCGTAATTTATTTTCCCCCGCAATTGGTGACTGATTTATTTCATATTAATCACAGGCATTAACAAAAGGGACAGTAAAATATCAGACTTTACAGTAATGTAAACAGTCGAGCGCAAGCAACGCTTTTTATGGAATCCCAGTGTTTAACTGGAATTTGACACCCATTGATTTACAGCTATATTTAGATAAGAATTGCGCTAAATGGTTTCTAAATAGCGTCAAGGTCATGAAATGTAATTGGATAATGTTTTAGTCCGATAGAGATAAGGAGATATGGAGAACACAGTCTCCAGGAATGCTACTTCATCGAGGTATGTATGAGGATTTTACAATGCGCCGCGCTTTTAGCAGAACTGATAACACGACGGCTGCTTCGGCTTCCCCAGGGGGCTTCACACCGGTGAGCTGCGGTTAGACCCGAGGCAGCGAACAGAGAGAAAAAAATCAGCAAAAGAAAACTTTTTAATTTCCTTATCTCATTTTAAACCTGATGCGGTCTGTCCAGTGCCAGCTGTCCTGTCGCCATATGCCGACATACGGAGATCCCAGAGCGTGCTGGCATTTCTCCGGGCACTCCCAGTAAAACATAAGATAGAAAAATACAACGAACGCGTGGGAAAGCCAAAGTCTAAATATCAGCAATGACGAAAAGAATCCATCAGCACACCGAGAGCCGTTCAGACTCTAAATTGGCTTAAGACGGTATAATAATAATAGTAATGATAAAAATAAACAGGAATACCAAATTTAACTGTAATTAAATGTCCTAAACAAAAGTAGTAAGACGTCCCAAAGTAGCACTCACTACTGTCTTTTATATAATCGCTTCATCTGTCAGGACCCGTTACTCCTCAGTACCCCTTTTTTAATTTAACAGGTTGATTTATGCCAGTAGCCAGGAACAACGTGAAAAATCATAAAAAGAATGCTGCGTGCATTCCGATTTCCGATGTCCCTCCAATAAGTTTGCATAATGGAGGAGAAGTATTTGCATTCATTCCTACTGATAAATCATAAAAGCATTTCGCGTCATACGTAACAAACTTTGAATTCCGGTTTGGCCGCTCGCTGTGCGGACTCCGCATGTTCTACTCGTTACTCTGTGCGCTGGCCCACCCAATGTAAAGGCGAGTGCACCCAGCGATTGTGTGCGGCAGTGTGCGGGAGCAGCACCGCGAGGTTAGGTGGCCGTGGAGCTTCACTCGAAGTTGTGACTTTACTGCCCTGAGTCTCGTCACTGACAATGAATAGCAAATGCAGTGTGCCCTGATCTTATTATTTCAGTCTCTTCAGTCTTCGGGCTCCCGCCTTACTAAACACTTAGATAACTCTGGTTTAGAAAATCCACTTACGAAGGGAAATATTTCTAATAAATATTTGAAGATGTCACGCTTAATTCGTTTTTTTTTTAACACACGATTTTCCCCGATATTTCTTGTCTGATCCCGTTATCAGTTAATTCTTCACCATTTGATTAATTTTCCTTTGCTATCAACCCGTGCCGAAAACGTAACGAAAATGTTAGTAGTCGGGTTTGTGTGGAGGCTTAAGAAATGTTCTCAGTCTGGTCTAAATGTTTTGTTTTTTTTTTTTTAATTAAATAATAATTAAACTTTGCAGTCTTTTACAGTAAAAACACTTCCGGCTTCTGATACAATATTATACAGTGAATATTTTCCTATTTTCGTTTTACGCAACTGTTAAGAAAATAAAGAAGTCTAACATGAAACAATCGTAACTTTAATTAACGGAAAAACACTCGCTGAATAACTGAACTTACATATCTCAGGAACGATTCAACTCTATTATTATCATAATAAACCTATAATAATATTAATAATAATATTAATGTTTGAAATGGTTCTTAATAGATGGACTAAACAAATCTTTACTGTACATTAGGCTACTTATACTCTTAAAACTGCTGGTTCTTTAATGGCATTTATATGCTTCTTTACTGGGCTGTGTGGCTCCTCGTAGCACCACTACTTGACCAAGCACCAAGTCATTCAGGGAAGCGTTCTTTGCATATTAAGTTGGTTCTCTGTGGTTTGAAAAACTCCCTAATATGAAGAAAAAGGAAAAAAAAATAAAATCTTTAATGTATGGTATGCTACCTAGCAGGACACCAACAGATTAAGAAAACCTGATGGTCTACAAATCTGTTATTATCTATTAACAACAAAAGCAACAACAACAACAATAATAATAATAATAATAATAAAACAATATTATTATTAATAATAATAATAGCAATAAAGTCAGTGAGGAGGTGAAATGCAAATTCACGAAGGAAGTAAGACATGATTATTATTATTATTATTATTATTATCAAGGATGTGAAAGAGCAGGACACTCTTATACTTAACGGTTCCCAAACAGCACGTAGCTGGGTGTGTGTTTCATTCACGGGTTGGTTCTTTGCACATAAAATTGGAGGGTTGGGCTTTGAAAAGGGTCCTAATATGTGGACAAAACAGAAATCGTACATGAGGTTACCTTGCAGGACACCAACAGATCGAGAAAACCTGATATGGCGGAGATCTGTTATCATCTATTTATGGTTGTTTAAGGGTCCAATTACGGATCTTAATCGATAAAGTGTTCTTTCTGGAACCTTCATGAGGATGGTTCTTTTTAGGACTCAAAACAATTCTACTTTGGCATCACTCTGAAAAACCACGTTGGCACCTTCATTTATAAAGGTGTGGATTTCATTAAATGGTTCGTTAGATGCGGTTCCACTACAGAATGTTAAAGTTGTTCTTAAAGCTAAATAACAAGTCAATGATCAACAGCTGGAACCCCGGTAACCATTCGTAAGCACCATCACGACACCCTGAAACCGACAGACTGAAGTTTTAAAGAAATAAATAAACAAATGCGTCTAAGGCCTGCGCCATGCACAATACAAGGACAGTTATGAAGATTTCCTTTGAATAAAGTGGTGACCGTTTAGCTACTGTGCTGCAGCAAAAATAGACTTGTTCATGGTGTGCCGAGTGGCAAGTATGATTAAAGGAATACAAAATTATTTTTATACCCTAAAAAGTGCACAAAGCATGATTTGATCAACAGTCCCACTTAGATGTGTTTCTGCTTCACTTGGTGCTGCCACTGAATCTGATCTTCTCCTTCTTTTGCTCTTGTAACGGCGCCTCCTTCTCTGTGCGGACCCTCAGCGAGCCATGTAACCTGCCACTTCTGAAATAGATGGACGGTCATCCCGGCAGCGGCGAAATAGCAATCGCTGCATTCTCAGGCCTCCAGGAGCCCGCAGGGGTCCAAATCCGGTGCTAGTCGCTACCTGTGTGTGTTTCCTTAAAGCCAATCCCCGCTTTCCAAAGACGTCTCTTTTAGATTTATTGGCGATTCAAATGAACAACAAAATATTATTACAACAATAACAACACCACTAACATTCCTCCATTTTCTAAACCCACTTTATCCAGCGCAGGGTAGTGAGGGAGCTGGCGGGCACGGACAGGCAAATACAGGGCGCCAGTCTATGGCAGGGAACTACAACAACTACTACAACAAATAGATAATAATAATAATAATAATAATCATCATCATAATAATAATAATAATAATATTAACGATGCTGTTTCACGGGTCACCCGTTTTCGGTTTGCATGTTCTCTCCCCGCACCTCATCCAAGACTCGTTTACCCCAACGCCCCCCAACAAGCCCCCCCTCCCCCCAATGGACGCACGCCACATAAATCGTTGACTCCTGAGGTCACAATACCCATATGATCAGCTTAATTATACACATTATTTGAATTACAAACTTTACATTTTTAACACACAATGCGAAAAATGCATTAAATCAATCCGCCCTTACGCCAAAGAATTCAAACGTATGAAGGTACAATCGGAGCTCACAGTTCGATAAGGGGGTCACCTCAAAGAGGACCGTTTCCTCTGCACGAATGGCACTCTCCGTGCTACGTCGCCTTAACTCGACTTTAAATGCACTTAAATGCCAGTTTCTTTGTGCTCGAAATCCCAGCCTTCTGTTTCATTACTGGGTCTCGTGGCGTTTCCTTCCACGTCGCACGCGGACGCGTTCCTTCTGTATTGACTGGTGAATGTCACCCAGCCCTGGCATAACTGAGTGTGTGCACGCGGGTGACTGGCAGCGGAGTGGCATCACGTCTAGCGCTCTGTTCAGCTTTGTATCCATTTTACGGCAAGAACAGTTATCGGATGGGTAAAATAATGAAAAGACTGATCAATTATTTATAACTGGAGGATTAATATTTTCGCAAGTGTCTGACCGACATTAAATTAGGGATTGGGTTTGGAAGAGCGGGCACAGCACCAAAGCCCGGGATTGTGTGAGCCTCGATTTTCTTATTGTGTCTAAAAAATGTTCGTGTAAGGTTAAGAACTGGGAACCTGGGAGTGTGCCCTGCGATGGGCTTGAGTCCGTTAGTGGCAGGACCCTCCTGTGAAAGACACGAGTGAATTGGAGTTTTAAACAATTTAAGCGTAACGGTTAACGCGGGTGAATACATATTTGTTTATCTGTGGTTGATTCAGATTACGTGTAAATATGCCTCTAATCACAGAAATGCATCTTGTTCCATTAATCATTGCATTAAAGAAAACACGCGTAATAAATCGCTTTTAACAATTACTTTATTATTAAGACCAGTATAATATGTGACTGCTCGGTAAGGGACGCCTGCTAACGTCTTACTGCAAGACAGGCCAATGACAACTGACCCACATCCCCTCCCCCATCCTAACTCGGACCCCACCTCCCCCTACACACACGTTATTAGAGGATGCCCCGCCCACATCCACGCCTCGTCACGCTCTTGCTCACTTCATTGGTGCGCTAAACGCCCTGCGCAGAACTTCAAGGTGATATAAACTCGCCCCCTATGAAGTAGCAAGGGTTAAATTTGATGAACAATCGAAACTGAGGTCCGGGGGATTGTTTTTCTTACTATAAAAGGCCTTCATCTTGGATCGAAGAGTTGTTTTATGGTTGCCTTTTAACACAGAATGATCAATTCACGTTCAACGAGTTTTACTCAATCTAACGCTTAAACACAGTCGATGACAGATTTAAAGATGTCTTACTTATGCATCTTGTGAAGCAGCATATTTAAAAATAATTTGTGGATGGGAACGTTTTCAATTCGGTCTGAAAAAAATATCAAAGCGTTTCGAGCTAAAGTCTACTGTTTTCACAATGAACCTTATCGGGAGCTACCAACACCATCATATGGTACACGAAACGTTCCCATTTGTTCAACGGTGCCATCAAGAAGCCCCATTTTTTCCAAGCTGGGTCTTAAACCATGGCGAAGTCTCTCCGGATTTCCAGATCCATCATTACAATGCGGATTTAGGGGTCCCAGGGCCAGCACAGGATCACAGGCACTTCGAGTCCTTCTCGGGCCGAATGGGAAAGAGACGAGGAGCCGCTCCCAAAAAAGAGCGGCGCAGGACTGAGAGCATCAACAGCGCCTTCGCCGAGCTCAGAGAATGTATCCCCAATGTGCCGGCGGACACCAAACTGTCAAAAATCAAAACACTGCGACTGGCAACCAGTTACATCGCCTACCTAATGGACGTGCTGGCCAAAGACGGCCAGACGGGAGAGACAGAGGGCTTCAAGGCGGAGATCAAGAAGTTCGACAGCAGGGAGATTAAAAGGAAACGAGAGCTGGTAAGGAGGCGAGTGCCGTAAAGGTCGCGTGTTTGTAAATTGGGGGGCGGGGGGGGGGGGATAAATAAATAAATTCGCAGAGGCTGTATGTATTAAGAAAGGCAGAGAAGAAGAATGAGAGAAAAGCGCGTCCCACCAGAACATCAGAGGAACCATTACTTCTGATTCTGACCACTTGAATGTAATCGTAACGTCATTTCGCCGTGGAATGGAACAAAAGCGCGTATTTTAAAGCAAACAGAGAACATATCAGTTATATTATATTATATTATATTATATTATATTATATTATATTATATTATATTATATTATATTCCAAACCTGCTTTTCCAGAACAGGGTCGGGGGAGAGCAGGAGCCAATCTCATGCAGCAAACATATTATTATTATTATTATTACTATATGCTGAACCCAGTGACCTAAAATGTTTTACATTGTAGAAACTGCCCGTTTTAATAATTTAAAGACTTAAACAAAATTGTACCAAATGCACAGGAAGAACTTTGCGCCTCTAGTAATGATTACTCTCACAAATGTATCCTAATGTCACGATCACGTTCTTTCACTTGGTGCTGTTTAGAGAGCGGTTGTGGTGGCGAGGATCTGTCACGCTTGGACTGAAATCGAATGAAGTGTGACGCAGACTTGTATTCTTTGACAAGACTCTTAAAAATCAAAGTGCCCAAGTGGTTCTTCAGAGCGATGTCATATACGACCTATATCCACAGGAAGGTTCTAGAAAGAGTGTTTATTTATGTAGATCCTTAACAGGCTCCTCACAGTAAATAACCAAGATGGTAACAGATTTGTGAAATACCAATATGTCAGTACAATGCGTACAGCAACACAGGCCATGTCCAAGTTTTGTTAACCTGTTAGTGTTCTGCTAGATAGCCCATCATGCATTAAATATTTATTTGTTTATTTATTTTACATATTAGGAAGTTGTTTTCAAAGCACTAATAACCAACTTCATATGCAGTGAACCTTTCCCAGAATGAAATGGTGCTTAGTCAAGTAATGGCGCTCCCAAGTGCCACACAACCCAGTAAAGAACCATTAAAATGCCATTAAAGAACCAGGAGTTTTAAGAGTGAAGATCACAATTTTAGAAATAAGTTTGTTTTTTTTTCCCGTCATAGCAGGAGACGAACTGAAAATATTTAATGTACAAAATATGTCATTTTAATTCTTGTAATTTACAATCGATTTATTTTACATGATATTATCTACAATTGAAACCGTCAATGACTTTCAGATTTTGTGTTCAAAACCCGAATCTACATTATAAATTAGAAGTCTGAGAATGATTGTGACAGTAAAAATAAATTGGGAAAATGGATGAGTGGATATACGGGAGTTTAAAAAAGAAACACTTTTTGCTTAACTTCTTGCTACACGTGATGCTGTAATTCATTCAAATTGCTCTTTTTTACGTTTACGTTTATTTATTTGGCTGGCGCTTTTATTCAAGGCGACGTGCAATCTTTGAGATACAAATAGTTACATTTGTTCTATTTTTTTCCAGTTGGAGAACAGACAGATGTGTGTGTGTTTAATACAATTTACAAATAAGGCATTGTAATTTACTGTTAACATTTTACAGTTGAAAATATGTGGAAGCGCTCTGAGACTGTATATTGTACGCGAAGAATACGACACAAAAATAATTGAAATAAATTACACTCGATGACAAAAACAAAGTTGGTTAAATCGGGTCTTGTCCGCATTTCGGTAACACAGATGCAGTGACCCTTTTTTTTTTATAAATATAATTCGGCTAACCTAAACATATTTTTACAAATTATGAAACCATCAATATTTTTTTTCTAGAAGATCCAGTGTCTTTACACAGGATATTAAGTCTGCCGGATATAAAGATATATTTGATAAACCCCTAAACTATGTCTGTAACATATGAAACTAACCGACATTTTTGTTTCGTTTAACAGAATGAAGACCCCCAAGCGTCTTTAATAAACGACAAGAAGCTGAAAGGAAGAACAGGTTGGCCACAGCAAGTGTGGGCTTTGGAGCTCAATCAGTGACCTGTGCTAATGCCGGGCAGAGTCGAGCCAGTCGGGTCGAGTCGGGCTCGTCTGACTAGGAGTACAACCACTGGTCCAAATAGTCGTGCAATCTTCGTAAAGGCCGAGTCTGACCCCGTGAGAGAGCGCAACGAGGAGGAGGAGGACACCGCAGACTGAGAAAGGACCCGAAGAGGTCTGCTCCTGCACATGCACCGGGCTGCTGCTGCTGCTGCTGGCAATCACTGGAGCCTTCACTGTTCTTTCTTACCGCCTTGAACTCCTGTAAACATTTCTTTTACAACGGTGACAGACATTCTATTATTACGTGTCCAAAAACGCTTAGATGGCTACAGAAGCTATTGACTCTCCGTTCAATTTAATAAAATCGTCACGTTTGAAAAGTCCATTATGTTGCAGCCAGATGAACTTCTGTAATTTTATTATACTGAACTTGATAAATGTCTTCGACTACCTCCTGTTTCTGACGACATTATACAGGTAACAAAACGGAAAGACAAATGTAGTTAATTGTCCTTGAAGTTAAATGTATTCAGTGCAAAAGGACAAATATGTCCGCCGGGGTAGCTGTGCCTTCGAAGGAAAACAAAAAAAATGAAAAAATAGAAAAAAACAGAAAAACAGACAATCGAAACGCACTGAACAAGAAGAGGCGCGAGGGATTTGCTATTAATTAAGTAGACGTGCAATTATTGCAGTCATTTTTATTTTATCTGGGATAAAATGAAATGTCAATAAATATTACTATGTACAAGAGGAACTGTGTACGTGATATCATATGATTTCTGGGCGAAAGGCACGATATAAAACAGGCAAAATACTCACAAAAGGTTTCAACTTCACTGCAATGCATCCGATTTCTGTATCCATTTCCGACTCCGCTTAATTCCAAGGCAGAAGCCGAGACAGGAGAGCCAAAACTTCAAGCAGTTACTTCAAATGATTGATATAAATAAATTATGTAACGCAAACATTATGAATGACTGTTAATATTAATCTTAAAGGAAATGACAGACACGCAGTGTTGATATACAAAATAACCTGTCTGAGAATGTCAGTCAAAAAAAAGATAATTTAGTTCTAAACAAAGCAAATAAAATCCCAATTACAGACCCCGTAACGCAACATCTAAATTAACGGAAACCGTTTTTGCAGATTCTTTCCATTTTGTGCGTCTGAAGTAAAATGATACAACAAACATACAAAAGTTTATACCTCGACGAATTAATTACAATGTGATAGTTCTAGAAACACAATAAATAAGATATAATTTAATTACTTATTCTAAATTAAAACTGAATAAATGTAAAAAGTGCGCTTGAATCACTACTCCTTGTCTTCTCATTTATGATTCATGAACTTGCCAGTATTAAAACAATCCACATATAAATACTGGGGAGTTCTCCGCCTTCACCTCAGAGGACGCACAAAACATTCCCGGATATCGGTGTGAGTCTTTTCATATACTGTGTACATATTGTATGTGTATTATATTATATATATATAATACTATTTGCAGCTCATTAATTAATACTAATAAAAAATCCCTTCGATTAGCTTGCCGAGAAAAGACACAAAGCAAGTTCCCCGCCATCTCCAAACGTTCTGCCATCAACAATAAACGCTGGTTTGTCCTTTATAATATTAACAGATGACAAACTGACATGAACACAAAATCGCTTTTGGCTAAAATAAAGTGATAAGAAACACAATAAATGTCGACGTGCACGTTCAACAGCAGACCTTTTTTCTTCATATTTGGTAAGTGGTATATCAGCGCTGTACTTTCAGAGCTTTCCGACTTCAACGTCGTTTTGTTGAACTTTTATCTTTTTGTTTTCATTCGATCGCCTTCGGCCTCACATTTTATCTATCTATCTATCTATCTATCTATCTATCTATCTATCTATCTATCTATCTATCTATCTATCTATCTATCTATCTATCTATCTATCTAAGAATCTGAAAGCCTCGGTGCCTTTATTTAACATTACATTTACACGCATTCATTATTAAGCAGACCCTTGTATCCAAAGCGCCTTACAGAATAGGTCACCATCTCTCTGGATGGAGGCTGTTTGAAACAAATGCCATATAGGACAAAGTAACATAATATTACTCTTAAACATACAATAAAAGATCCAAGTTCACTATTAAATAAATTTGCACCATTAAATGAATGCCCAAAGTAATTAAGTGTACGTGATCAAGCTCGATGTAATAATAAAAAAAAAGCTTCTAATTCATTGGTTATTCATGGCAGGACACATTTTGTTGTTTATTAAGAATGAAAAATTCATTATCACCACCACTGTCGTACGGGGACCTTTATTATTATTTAGCTAGGACGTGGACATTTTTATTTTGTTAACGGTGTAAGTTCATGTTTAATATAAATCCAAACTGCAACCGAAATAAACTTCTGTAGCTGCGTGATATTAGTGAAACGGGGATACCCGATCAGAATCGAATAATTTATTTTATTTTTCACACCTGGATGTTTGTTTTTATAAGAAAAATTCTTTTTGTCATATCATTTCTTTATAGAAATTTTATTAACAGTCACAAGCATATGCATTTCACATTTTTGTAACGCCACTAGCTGAAAAAACATTCCCATTAATTCTAATTCCTAGATATTAGCAGTTTTAATAAATATTTGCAAATCTGTTTGTGAGCGAATTAGAGTGTAGTGTAAAAAACGTAATATACACTTAATGAAGGCTGTACAGCCGAACCGTTGTCTTTTACTGTATTTTCTTTTAAGCGTGAAGAAAAACTTTTAACCCTTTTCCCTATATACTGTATATTATATATTATATATATATATATATATATATATATATATATATATATATATATATATATATATATATATATATAATACATTACATAAATTACATATATATCCTAATGTTTGTCGATTTTATAAGCATACACTGGGAATCTGAAATATGACATATTGTCTGAGATATTTGCTAAAATCTGAAGGGAAATTAAATTAAACACATCAAAGGGACTAATTAATGTCCTTAGAAGGGGGCTACCTTTAAATCCAGTCTGGTGGTTATTTTATCGATACTCCTTGCCCCGAAGCATGACGCTGTATTTCTCTTTACAATGCTACTTGCTTTTATCGAGTGGGAATATATATACACATTTATATACATATGCACATATTATATATATATATATATATATATATATATATATATATATATATATATATATATATATATATAGGGAAAAGGGTTAAAAGTTTTTCTTCATATTATATATATATATATATATATATATATATATATATATATATATATATCAATATCTAAGTGAACTTTATCGTCATCTTAGCCATATACAAGTATACAGATAGACGAAATTGCGAAGTTCAGGGTCCACAGTGTAACAACATGACGTGCAAATAATAAATTAAAAATAGAATTTAAATTTAAAATTAAAACACAAACAAGACAATACATTGCGCAAAGACAAGACAAAGAAGTAGCAGCAATATTGATGTGTCAGATATGTAATATAATAAATAAATAATAAATAATAGATATAGATAATACAGAAATTATCAGTGTATGATAATATATACACACACATATCAAAGATGCTTGGGAAATTTTTATGATTTGATTAAATATGAACTTCTGTTTGTACCCAAGATTTCCGATTGGACCATTATAAAATTGTATTATTTGCTGCATTTACTTAACAAAAGCTTTAACATCAGGAGCAGACGAAGTATTAATGGGTCAAAAGCGAACAAAAACAGATTGTTACACATTGTAATTCTAAAAATATTGAGGGCGACACAAGGTCTCATGCATTCAACTTTCAGGAGAGATGAACCGAAAACTCTAAATTGCCCCCCTTGTGTGTGAGTGTGGGTGGGTGTGCGTGCGCCTGCTGGTGTCTCCGAGATATTCCGACCCTAGAGGTTTAGAGGTTCTCGTATGCGTGCAGGAAATTATTGTGACTTTCAAATAAAAAAGCCAATACTATTCTTCTTTTGCTAACTGAAAATGTATTTCTATGTTTATAAAAATCTATGTGTATACACCTCTCTCCCAATCTGTAATCTTTTATACACATTCACCCAAATATACGGGATTCTGACTTAAAAAGAATATACAGTATATATATACATATACACTTCACGTTTGTAGCTGCAATCCATAAAGGAAAAAAATGATTCGTGTATCTTAAAAGTTTTTTTTTTATTTTCTTTATTCGTAAGCTTCCAGCTCCTATCAGGAGTCATCATCAGACAGAATTGATTTGACATTCAGGAATCCAATGCAATATACAGCTGTGAGCTTCTCGGATAGCCGACGTTTCCCATCGTCTCTCTAATACTGTACATTGGAGGGCTTCTTCCGTAGGAATGGAAGCGAAGGTCTGTGATACGATTTGCATTTTCGTAGCTGGCAATCCACAAAGGGAGAAAATGGTGTATCTGTGTGTATGTGGGATAGAAAGGTTCTATGTTTTTCCTGTAATCATATTAACGGACTTGTTATGTAAATAATTTTATTTAAACCCTTACTAAACAGTGAAATTTAGCTGGTTCAGGTGCCTTTTAACACGCACCGGCTTAGTAAAGGACACGATTTTTCTCCAGAGCAGCCAGACTCTTACAAATTATTTATGTTAATAGGTTTGAAAACATTTGTATAAAGAAGGTAACCCCAAAACTCACAGCTCTGGAGCAAACAGCCCACCGTGTACGTCGATATCTCCGGTGACCCCGAACGGATTTCTAAGACGGAACTCCTGGGGAATCTGACATCAAAAAGAAAGCCAAATGTCGGATGCTGTGAGGGAATAAAGAAAAGCTTTGATTTCGCGTGCCTGGATTTAAACATTTAAACAAATCACGAATTTAAATAAATAAGTCGGAAAATAAGTGCCAAATTGAAACTCCATCAAACAAACATCATTCCGTATGTTTATTCGCAGGAAACTGGAGCAGTTCGTTATTTACATTGAAATGATTTTTCTAAGAGTATAAAATAAACTCGAAGAGCATACATGAAGACAATAAGCCTGCAGTGTTCATAAATTAAGAACAGAGACTTGAAATCGTGGCATGATTTCATAAATTCTTATTTAAATTAGAATAAAACCCTTACGTATCACTAGACTACTGAGTAAAACGCGAAAAACACTCTATAGACCTTTTGGCACGAGCAAATATTCACTTTAAAAGTCTAAATTATACATATCTTTGAAAACACCCTATTTAATACATACAGAAGTTGGGGGCTAGCCGAAATCATAAAACTTGTATAATTCGATTGGAGATATTGAACACCATGGCAACAAATCTCAGGAAAATAATAGAATGTATGCAATAAATTTATAATAATACAAATAATGCAAAAACATCTGTTTTGGATAGATTTTTGTACGAGCTGTGTGTATTTTATACATAAAATAAATAAAAATAAATAAATAAATAAATTACATACACACACACATATACCGTGTGTATAGTGCTACATATCAAGGTTTATGGAAAGCCGCTCAGGTTCACGCAAGCTTAATAATAATCGAATAACTTATTTGAGGTGAACAGTATAACATTACAATGACATTAACAACAACAGTGCCATGTTAAGTCTACAAAAATAAAAAAAATAAAAAATTCTGAATGATTTTTTCCAGTATATTTAACATCTCAAATGCAGCTTTACTCTATACAGTTGTAGGAGGAAACGGTAATTAAGGGAAAAATGTCACGGCTTGTTTCCTTCTATGATGAAATGCCCGTCTGTCGGTGTTACTGGATGGTTTAATTCCCGTATGTCACCTGGGCAGTGGAATATACCAAAGACCGCCTTCTTTTGCCAATTAAAAGTCGATTGGCAGTGTGGTTACGAGTATCACCGAGTTCATTCCCCATTTTACAATAACAGTTATTTCTAAAGCACATTTTCATACACAGGATGTAGCTCAAAGTGCTTTACAAAATGTCAAAGAAATAAAACGAGAAATAAAAAAGATATAAAACTCTACATTATTATTTATTTATATTTTATCCATCAAATCATGAATCCATTTTATGAACAGTTAAATTTTTACAAAGTTAAGAATGCAAAACGACCGAAATAATAATACAATCACCGTTAATTAAAGTTAATGAAGGCAGGACGGTCGCGTTATCTCTCACTTCCCCCGATAAAGTAGCGTCGTGTGTGTCTTTAAACGAAGATAAGGACTCGCAAAGCCGAACTGCGTGTGCGATTCCGACATTGCGACATCAATAGCTGCGGTTTATTGCTTATATTTTGCTTACATCTTGCCTGAAGAAGGGGCCTGAGTTGCCTCGAAAGCTTGCATATTGTAATCTTTTTAGTTAGTCAATAAAAGGCGTCATTTTGCTTTTCTCTACTTGCTTATATTTGAAATACAAATAGTTTGTGATGTAAATAGATTGAAGAATAACTGCTAAACCATTATGGGACTTCGGTAATTCAGTTCAATGGAACGGGGAGCGAGAGCCAAAACCGACAGACTACATATTATACTTAAAACATTTAAAATAAACATATGCTTTGATTAAGTTGATAAATGCTCTTAGACGTTGTTGTTTTGTCTCCCACGTGTCCTGCACACAGGAGTGCTCTGGTTCTCGATTCTACCGTTAAGTAGATCTCCGTTAAACGTTTGCGATTTTCTATCCTCCACGCAGACAAATGACCTGCTCTGTGTGTTCGGTGCCTGCAGCTTTCCTAACCATCTGCTTTCTTCATTTTGTCGATTTTTCCACAGTCTATCCCACCACTTTTTCAAATATTCAAATTCACCTGTGGTGATGTTTTTTTTTTTTCACTGCATGTTTTTTTATTTTACTAACACGGGTTAAATGGCAACTCCAAACCGTACGATTGCATGTCTGCGATAGATTGGCATGATGTCCAGGAATGGCTCCTGCCTTGCGTGCCCCAGTGCTGTCGGTCCAGTGTCCACTACCCAGAATTAGATATATTTGGTTTTAGCATGCCTTTCATTCTAAGGTGAAATCTGTCTAGTCCCCACGGAACCTTTCTTGATGTTAAATTATTTGGCCGTCGATCGCCTTTGACATTAGGGCGCTGTTTACAACAGTACAGGAAATCCAAGCAAGTGCGAAAAAACGCCAACTTTTTATTAAATTTGGAAATTCAGAAAGTCGTTTCTTAAACATCTATAAGAAACATTTAAAAACATTAAAAGCATTTCTCTCTGGGATTAACAAAAGAAAGAAAGAAAGAAAGAAAGAAAGAAAGAAAGAAAGAAAGAAAGAAAGAAAGAAAGTTTGGTCACTTCAGATAACATAGCTGAAAACAATTTACAGATGAGAAAAAGGAAAAGGGCTTTCACAGGTAACCAATTTAACTTTACCCATGCTTAAATTATTTTGTCACAAGACAAAAAAAGGACAGTCACTGAAAGTTAAAAAAATGTATTCTGGTGGAGAAAACACAAAGAAAAAAATTGCGTAGGAATACTTAAGTCAAAACCTAACTTATTTTGTTAAAGTAAATTTGAAAAAAAAAAAAAGCAAATCTTAACCTTTAAATTTAAACAGTCCATAAAGGCACCCTTATTCGTTTGCAGTGCAACTTACAGCACAGTTGCCAGTGTTTTATTTTAGAATTTGTCTTTTTGACGTAGACCTGCGCATCCTCTGCCTTTCCCCCCATGGGGGTGGGTGGGGGGTTGATTCGCTCACCTGAACTGCCCTCGATCTCACAGAGGACTCGCAGCTTCTTCTTCTTTTGCCTTCAGAGTTTTCAAGTCTTCTAATCCTCGCTGTGCTCTTACTTGACAGGTTTCATTTGCTGCTTAATGCCCCAAAAATCTCTTTGCTAAAAATGCAACTAAGGTGTCGTTCTCCTTATCATTTCTGCTCTTGCCATTTTCGGATCTACTCCATGTCCAGCATTTGTGCATGGCCCTTTTTATTTATAAAAATATCCCGCGCTTTGTTGTATTTATTTTAAACATTACACTTGTTTTGGAGTTGTAGTTTAAAGGAATCCTTCACTCAAAAATTATTTTATGTTACTTACCCCCATGTTTTTGGTAATGATGAGATTTTTTTTAAATCTCATAATCTCGGGGGATAAACCTAGTAGTCTATGATGACCAATGCTGGACAACAGCAAACAATATCAACATGAAAAATTTCATGTTACTCGTGTTGGTTTACCCACATGTCAGATCATTCAGCTGCATGCTAACAACATATCTCACGCATTTATTTTTACTAAAATATTCTTAAATTATTCACTACGTGAAAACTGTCTCTTGAGTAAGAACTGAACGCTTAAACGCGAACGAGCATTTGAAGTGGAACCCCGCCTCCTGTCATACAGCATGAAGGCCGAGTCTTCGACCTGCAGCCGAACTCTTCTCGGGAAGTCGCAAGTCACAACTGCATTATTGGCGACCTCTGCGTCTGCGCAACTCGTTCGCACAATCCAAGTGGGAAAGGAAACATTGATGCTGGTGTTTAGCTGCTATTCCAGCAACAATCGCCAACTAACAGTTCTATAGTCTGGATCAAAGAAGAAGCAAGAAAGGCCCAAAAGAGATATTGTCATGTCTAAAGAAGACTTATGCTTTTGGAAGTTGCGAATAAAAATAGACTGAAATAGCGCGAATCAGAATATCGATTGGTCCGTTGCTGTTTGTTCTGGTAATGTTAATGCTTATGCTTAGTTTCTCAATATTCACTATTATGTATTGAGGTTAATCGTTTATAGTAAATTCTTTTAACAAATTAAAACTAAAGTGTTACTGTCTGTACTGATCGCGGTGTACGTCGCCATTTTGGACTGACGCCATAATCTGAAGTCGTCCAAACTCGGGAGTTTGGGGTCAGACGTCAGAAATAGTGAGTTCCGAATTTTTGTAATGTTTTCACTGGCTTTTCTTTAGCTTGTAATTGTTTTTTTATTTTAATGTATTAATTTTAATTTTTGTTTAATATTAAATCTTGTGTTCTCCGTACTATCTGACTTGTAGCTGTCAGATCGTAGAGTTTTCATGTGGAATTTCCGACTCGGAAACTCATATTTACCGTCTGACCAAAAGCACGTGAACGCAGCCTAAGCTGTTATTGGGCTGGACTCCGGACTGTTGAAGGAATGGGGGCGGGCCTTCACTTCAAACGTTCTTTCGCTTCTATGCGAATGTGCAGCAAAGAGGTTGACAGGTGTTCCGTAAGATTTTTTTTCTTTAAAACAAATTAAAGACTTCTTTAAAAAAATATGACGCAAAATGTATACAGTTTTCTATGATTTATATATCATTTTAATAATATACTAAATGTGAAATATAAAGCAATACATGTATAATTTCATGCATTTATAACTTGTTAAAATTTGTATACTAAAAATTACTTTGTATAAATTTTTATGAACATTTACTTCAATAATATACACATTATGTTTATGTTGCATGCACATCAATGCTGTTGAATTATTCCAAATGAAAGCATCTTACTGTCACGTACATCCCGTGTCCCTATTTATCCCCACTACGCAGTGGCTGAATTTGATCACACACACATATAATAATAATAATAATTTCTATAGCGCTTTTCTCACTATTTAAAGCTAATTTGACATATTGTGAAGCATTTTTAACTACACTCCTGTGTATGACAATGTTGTATAGAAATAAACGCTGTTGATATAAGTGATAAGCCATCATATCAAAAATACCAAAAAAGCTAATAAATTCACTTCTGAAGTCTACTTATTTCAATGTAAGGGAGTGCAGAGCCCATACTAACAGCATCAGGTGCAAAGCAAGAGCCAACCTTGAAGATGCACAAGTCCATCTCAGGGCACATTCACACATATTGGGGCCAATTCAGTCAGCAGTAGTGATGAGTGAACCCCACTGACTTTTCTTCACTTCCACTTTGAAGAAAACGTAGCAATCTTTGGGAATTATGGGAATTTTGTCAAACTCAGCGAAATGCACTGAAGGCAAGGAGGAAGGAGAAACTAAACTAGTTTTGAGTGGATTATAATAGAGTAGTGCAGTGGTCTTTGCAAAGTCTCTGAGGGCTAGGGAAGCATCTGCCAACTATGATGGGTCGATTACTGTGGTCAAAATGTGACCTGAACTGTGGGGCAGCAGTACCAACTACTACACCATCATGCCTCCCTGAGATAACATTAAACTCAGGACTCTTTTATCTCTACCTGCCTCTCCAGAGCCCTTACCAGTATGACTAACACACACCCATAGAGCTAGAGATGCAACAGATCAGCACTAAATGCAGCATTGTGTGTCTGCACTACATAGCGAGGAGCATGACATGATAAATCCAGAAGTGAAGGCACAATCTACAATACATTAATGCAAAACAGTAAAGTTTTGCCATAATAGTTGCAAGTATGGTCTTCTAATGTATCGCTAAAATGAAAATATAGAAGAGTTTTTTTTTCATTTTTTAAAATTCCTGTGGGGTTCCAATCCAGCCAGAGGACTGATTAAGTAGTGACATCATACACATGTGACCATGACCAGATGGGAAGTAGCACCTTTAAGTGTGGAGTGCGCTCACAGTACATACGTGTGAAAGTTTATGGGGCGGAGTGGTGGCTCTGAGGCTAAGGATCTGTGCTGGTATCCAGAAGGTTGCCGGTTCAAATCCCCGTCACTGCCAAAAGAGATCCTACTCTGCTGGGCTCTTGAGCAAGACCCTTAACCTGTAATTGCTCCAGGGGCGCTGTACAATGGCTGACGCTGTGCTCTGACCCCAAGGGGTATGCGAAAACTAACAAATTCCTAATACAAGAAATTGTATAAGGTGAAATAAAGAAAAAAAAAAAGTTCTGTGCACATGTGACGCAAATCGGGCAAGCAGCACAGATCAGGTAGCGACAGCCCCCTCCAACACTGGTAGCTACAGCTCTGTGATGTCACACATGCCTTCCAAAGCATCATGGCTGGGGAAAAAAAAATGAAGTTGTCTAAGTTGTCTGCACAGTGAATGTTCATGGAAAAATTTGGCAAATGAGGTCATCGGCGAACCGTGCAAATCCGCTATGAAGAACTCTGGTGAATTTTGCTGATCAACACTAGTCATCGATTAACCTAATGGTGCTTGGTCAGAAGAGTTTGAGGTCTACAAGAAGCAGGTTACAGAAGGTAAGTTGTTACCATTCAGGGTGTACATATCTGTAATTGTATACACACACATTCCAGTCTATACTTAAGCACAGACTGTATACAGTATTGACATTTTATCTCACATACAGAATACTCATTTAACAGTGAACATTTTAACATTATATTGAATTAACTGTAAAAGATTCTGGAGTTGCAGTTTAACAGCATGGATTACTCTGATTGTCCCACCCAATAAATATGGAAAAAAAGTGAGACAGTAGTGCCAACCACTGTGCCATCCTGCCTCCCCAAGATAAAGTTAAACTCTGAGTCCTTTATCTCTGTCTCCCTCTCCTGAGCACTCACGGGTACTGCTGACACACACCCACAGAGCCTGAGATGCAAGGGATCAGCACTAAATTCCGCATTACGTGTCTGCACTCCATAGTGTGGAGCATGACATTCTAAATCCATCAGTGAAGACACATGCAGAACAACAAGGTATTATCATTAATAGTCTTCAACTTGCATGCATTAGTGTGCCATGCAATGCATTGGCATCCCACCCAGAGCTGACTGTTGTGAGGATAGCTGGGGGTCCCCAGGGCACTGTAAAAGAACAAGACCCCCCCCCCCCCCAAAAAAAATGTATTTGTGGAAGAACGACTTTAAGTACACCCTTTTCAGTGCAGTCTGTGCCCACACATAAAAACAGAAACCAGAAGATGGCTAATTAATCACACCGGAGTTTGAACTCTGGTTGGCACTGCCTCTCTTTTCAGAAGGTTTTGGTCAGCAGTTTGGAATACAAGTCTTTTCAGTTAGGGCCCTTGCACATTTGACTAGCAGAAAAGCAATAGAATCTTGACTTTGCAAGATCAAGTCACCATGAGGTGCCCAGGTTTGGTTCAAACTCACCAGAGGACCTGTAGGCTACATATTCAAATTGTCACATGCTAGAAATACACCGTGATGTGCGGCCAGGAATGACACATAATGCATATCACACAAAACGACCAATAAATCAGGCCCTTCTTCTAATTTCATTATCACAGATAACAAGAAGGCATTAAAACTTCAATTATTCCTTAAATGGCTCAGGACAAATGTCTTAAAGTCCATAGTTTGGGTGGCATCACTCAGTTTACATTTGTCCACTCTGCACAATTACACCTTCCATATTTACCATATTTATTGTTCATGTATCTCATAATTAGGATTCAGCACTCATAACCCCAAATTGGACAAAACAAAAGACTGTCACAGATGTGTGTGCATGTGTACAGTATACAGTGGATTCAGAAATTATTAGACCACTTTACCTTCTGCACACTTTACTGTGTGGCAGATTTCATTTTACAAGAACAAATGTGTCATTTTTATCCATCAATCTATACTCAGTAACCCATAAATGATAAAATGAAAAGGTGTGGTGTAGTGGTTAAGGCTTTGGACTTCAAACCCTGAGGTTTTGGGTTCAAATCCCACAACTGACACTGTGTGACCCTGAGCAAGTCACTTGAGTGGCCTGCGCTCCAATTAGAAAACCAAAAGAAATGGAACCAATTGTACCATAAAGGTTGTAAGTTGCCTTGGGTAAAAGGCTTCAGCCAAATAAGTAAATGAAAACATGTTTTCAAGAAGGTTTACAAATTTATTTATTAATAATCAAAAATGGAAGCCTGTCAGTCATAGAAGCACTGAGACCCTTTGCTGTGGTACTCCAATCCAGAGAGAGCTCAGGTTCTTCTGGAAATGTGTCTAGAACTTGATTGGTGTTCGCCTGTGGCAAAGTGAACTGAATGGACATCATTTAGAAAGACACATATCTGTGCATATGTGGCCCCACAATTCACCCAAGACAAAAACCAAGCTAGGAATTCCAAGGAACCCTCTGTAGACCTCTGCAGTCAAACTGAGGCAGGGCATATAATCAAGGGAAAAATACTTGGTTGATCGCAGGAGAACAGTTGCCTCAATAAATGTGAGATGGAAGAAGTTTGGAACCAGGAGGACTCTTCCTAGAGTTGGTCATCTAGTCAAACTCAATAAGAAGGCATGAAGGGCCTTGGTCAGGGAGGTAAACAAGAACCCAATGACTCCTCTAACATAGCATCAGAAGTCCTTTGCTGAAATGGGAGGACCTGGAGGAAGGAACTTCATCAATCAGGAGTTTATAGTAGTGTGGTTAGATGGAAGCAACTCTTGAATAAAAGGCACAAGACAGCCCGCTTGTTGTTTGCCAAATACCATTTAAAGATCTCAGAGCACATGAAGAAAACAATTCTCTGGTCTGATGAAACAAACATTGAACTCATTTGTCAGAACTCCAAGTTCTATGTCTGGTGAAGACCAGGGACTGCTCATCAACTGCCTATTACCACCTCTATGGTGAAGCATGGTGATGGCAGCCTAATAGTATGGGGGCTGCTTGTCAGGGGCAGGGACAGAATTAACAGAAGGATGAATGCACCCAAACATAGAGGGGGCCTTGAAGAACACCTGCTAGCGTGTGCATAAAACCTCAGATTGGAGGTGAAGGTTCACCATTCAGAATGACAATGACATAAAGCATAAAGCCAACACAATGCTGGAGTGGATTCAGAACAAGTCCATGAGTGTCCTTAAGTGGCCCAGCCAAAGCCCAGACTTGAACCCCATAGAACATCTGTGGAGAGAACCGAAGATGGCAGTTTACAGGCATCTCCCATCTAATGTAATGGAGCTTTAGAGGACCTGCTAGGAAGAATGGGATAAACTGCTTAAATCCAGGTGTGCAAAGCTTGTGGAAACTTACCCAAGAAGACTCTTAAGTTCGGGCGGCACGGTGGCACAGTGGTAGCACTGCTGCCTCGCAGTAAGGAGACCCGAGTTCGCTTCATGGGTCCTCCATGCATGGAGTTTGCATGTTCTCTCCGTGTCTGTGTGGGTTTCCTCCCACAGTCGAAAGACATCCAGGTTAGGTGCATTGGCGATCCTAAATTGTCCCTAGTGTGTGTGCCCTGTGGTGGGCTGGGACCCTGCCTTGAGTTTGTTCCTGCCTTGTACCCTGTGTTGGCTGGGATTGGCTCCAGCAGACCCCCATGACCCTGTGTTAGGATATAGTGGGATGGACAATGGCTGACTGGCTCTTAAGTTCTAATGCTGCCAAAAGGGGCTTCTACAAAGTACTCAAATTGTACTGTATAAGAAAGAGATTTCAGTTTTTGATTTTTAAGAAATTTGTAAATCTTTCTCAAAACATGTTTTCACTTATTATTGAGTTATTAAGTGATAATTGACGGCCAAATGAAAAAAAAAGAACTGAGAAGAGCAACTAGGCTGATTCCAGAACTGGAGGGGGTTATGAGGAAATATTAAAGAAACTGAACCTTTTCTGTTTAGAAGGTGACAGGATTGAAGTGTTAAAAATTGTGAACGGAATTAGTGCAGAGGAACCCGGCTGTCACTTCAACAAGAACACAGAGGCACAGGTGGAAACATGTCGAGGGTAAACTTCACACAAACATTATGACGTTTTTGTTCAAACAGAAAACCACAGACACATGAAATAAGTGACCAAGCAGTGTGGTGGAGAGTAGGACTTTAGGGACCTTCAAATTCTGATGATATTTCAAAAGACATTAAGTGAATTGGACTCACAAGTGTTGTTGGTCTGAATGGTCTATTCTTGTCAAACTTTGCATGTTCACAGGCGCTTCAGTACCACGGTTATTCACCAAAAACTCAATTTCTAATATGTCATGTAAACCCTTATTCTGATTACAGAAACCAGGTCATTAGCCTCTGAGTAACCTGATTATCAGAGGTAGATTTCTCCAAAAAAAAACCCGATTATGTGGCCATGTAAACCCTTAACCTGGTTAGAGCCGAGAATTTTGAACTCTGCACATGTCCGTTGGACCCTGTCTGCCTGCACATGTATTTGCTTTGAACACGCTTCCAGCCGCCATGGGTAGAAGAGTCCACAAGATAAATTTCCAGAGGCAAATGTTCAGTCAATTGCATAATTCCTTCTCCTGGCTAAAATAATCTCTGAAAAAATTTCAGAAATCATGACATTTATGTTAATAAGCTGAATGTGCCGTGCTAAACTCAGCAACAAAATCTCAAGAGCAGTAGGGTAACATGTTAAAAGTAATGTGAATTATATAGTCCAATTTTTTTTTTGAAGTAACCCATTGCAATACTAAATTGAATAAATTGTAAATATCCACGCTATTATCATTCCAGTAGCACTTAGGTGTAAAGCAAGAAGAACCCGCTCCGGGTCGGTCCTCTGCAGGACTCAGTCACACAACCAACCAGTAAAGAGTGCAATCTGGTAACAGAGGCCTACACATAAAGTGTCAATTTGACTAAACATTAATAAAACAATCACAAGCAAATCATCATAGGTGTCATGTTTAATTTTCGATTTATGTTGGCTAATAATGATATTTAACTCTTTTTGTTTGCGCAGTTTAATGAGTGTTTTGACAAAGGAGAACTCCAGAAAATTACTTGCTCATGTAAATGAGGATTATTAAGAAACCAAGTTTCTGCCTTAACCGGATCATGCGTGTGCATGTAAATGGACTGATTCTCTTTCATTCATTCATTTTCTCTGTTTATCCATAAATTCTCAAACCAATACCAGCCTAATCCAGTTAGAGAGTGATGGAGATCCAGGGTCGATTCCAGCACCATTAAGCATAATGCAGGAACTAATCAGTGCACCAATACAGTGACAGCAACGATGTTTCAATTTTGTGTAGTCAAACAGCTAAACACACATCTTTAGGAAACCTGGAGTTTAGTTAGACAGGGGGTTTGGTAAGGATAAGCCAACACAATCTCTGCAGGCTTGTAACACTAACCGCAGAACCACCATGCTGCACAAACTAACCCCGGACAAGGTGCCAGTCTATCAGTGGGTATGTTTTGTGCCCAAGACCTGTCACATTTCAATGGGGTTGACTCTCTTATGAATATAACCTGCACTGTAGGAGCAAACTGGAGTACAGAGAGAAAACCTGAAATCTGATAATGACTTGGCCGGGATTTGACAGCTGTGCGGTAGCTGTCCTTTCAACTGTGCTATTATACCAAACCACACCGATTTTCTACATTTGTAAAGGCTTGAAATGGATAATACATATACAAAACTCTTAGCAACTGCTTTAACATCAAAAAATGAACATAACCAACACTTGAGAATATTCTGCCATCCCCAGTGCAGGCAGCACTGCACAAATTAAAGAGACAAATTGATGGAGGCCAGTCTGGCTGAACTTGTGTGAGTAACACTGCCATCTAGTGGTAGCATTGCACAGCTAAAACAAGGGAATCCAACAACCTGCATACTGTATTATGTAGTCCAAGTGTGCATCAAACTCAGCAAAATAACTGGGCCTTACATTAAAATGTAAATATAGTACAATTCAGCCAAAGATGGAAAAAAAGACTAACTTTAATTTACTGAACAATTGGATTACAATTGATAGCGGCACAATGGTAGAGTGGTCAGCATTGCATTCCCACAGTTCCACAATCCCCAACCTCAGCCTAGTCTCTGTCTCTCTGGAGTTTGCATGTTCCTCCTGTGTCTGAAAAGGTTTTCTTACATCATGCCCTCCATCTCAAAGACTTACAGATGCTGTTAGTGGGTGATGCTGAATATCCATTGTGTGGACATGGGTATAGAAGTGTATTATGATGGAATGTGTTCAGTCCAGGGCTGGTGTCTCCCTGATGCTTCTAGGACTGACTTCTTCCCTGCAGCCCTGAACTCAGCTAATCAGGTCTGATCAAAGGAGGCAGATATAAAAATTAAAAAAATCAACTTGAGAGCAACACACATGCTAAAATGTCAAGATTATCAAACATCTAAAAAGTGAATGAGCAGATAAGTGAATTAAGTAACACTTTACATTAGACCCAACCTATAATGCATCTATCAGTCACATATTGTTATGGAACAAAAGATTACCAAATGCTTCTTTTGGTCTTGATAGCTCTTACAAAGCATCATTAGAGAGCTCATTTATGAACAAGGCATATTAAAATAACCTCACATTGGTCTCAATATTGCATACTTCAGTATAAGGCATGCAAATCCTTAATTAATACTTGATAAGGCCTAATGCTCTTCTGGTTGTACCACCGCCTCACTAGGCCCTACAATCCAGTCCCATGGTTTCTCCTATCTGCACTATGACAATGACACAATGCTGTACCGGACGTTGCCTCCAGATGGCCACACAGTCTCACTGATATCTTAACCTGGAGAAAGGCACACCATCACCTGCACAACCTGGTAAGACGGACCTTCTTGTTATCCCAGCCAGCCCATCTCATCAACACCATCTCTGTTCAGTTTGGCTCATTATCGCAAACACCTACCACGTCAACATGGGGTGGTGATCGATGACCAACTATCTTTCACCGAACACATTACAACTACCTCAAGGTTTTGCAGATTCATTGTGCATATCATCTGCAAAATCAGACAATACCTTACAGAGTATGCAACTCCTGGTCCATGCTTTGGTCTTGTTATTTTTCGACTACTGCAGCTCCCTGCTGGTTGAAGTAGTTGCATGTGCTACCAGTCCAGTGCAGATGATTCAAAATGCAGGGTCACATTTTGCAATCACCCAGCTGAGGGAGGTACATGTCATTCTCCTTTGTAGGTCGTTACACTGGTCCACCATTCAAACCAGAGATGCTTGCCTACAGAACAGCCAATGGATCATCACCCATCTACTGGAGACACTTGGGAGGTCCCACGCTCCTTCACTCCCACTTGGGTCTGCAGCAGCGTCTGTTGAAGACACCTCTGTGTTTTCATGTGTAGACTTTTAGCCTAAAATTGAACAAATATTAAATTTCTGTTTTCAAATTAAATATTTTTGAGGTGGCCTAATTAAGGGGCAATTTTGGTCAGAAGGACTTCCAAACAACCCCACATGCGCGAGGGCATCCCCTATGCCACTGTGTATACATCACTATAACAACAGTATATTTCACAAATGGAGAAACTAAAGTATATTCTTGCAATATGGCACCTTTTCAATAATAGTATTATTTTAAAAATCTTACAGTAATGGTGCCGATTTAAAGTTCCGGGGCGAAACTAGGAGAGGTGGCAGGAAAATTGGATGCCATTATGAAGAATCTCCTCCATCCCCCTTCCAGAAGGCACTCTGTTGGGAGCCCTTTCAGCCACCACGGTGTACTAAGAAGCGCCTATGGGGGTCTTTTCTGACCGCTGCAATACTCCCTTCCCAGTGTACACTTTAAATTCATTTTGAAATATCTGCACAATATACAGGGGCAGCACGGCGGCACTGCTGCCTCGCAGTAAAGAGACTGGGGGGTTTGAGTCTCAGGTCCTCCTTGTATGGAGTTTGCATGTTCTCCCTGTGCCCGTGTGGGTGCTCCAGTTTCCTCCCACTGTCCAAAGACATCCAGGTTAGATGAACTGGCAATACTAAATTGGCCATAGTGTGGGTGTGTGTGTTTTCTCTCCCTGCAATGGACTGGTGCCCTGTCCAGGGTTTGGGATAGGCTCCAGCAGCCCCCTTTCTGCAGCCTTGTTCAGGAGTAAGAGGGTTAGAAAATGATCGACTTATTTATTTTCATTTATTTTATCGATTGGCTGTGTTACTGTCCTGTGAGTCTGTATTCTTGTTTTTTATGTTTCTGCTGCTGTATGCACTGGAATTCCCCTATGGGATTAATAAAGTTCACCCAATATAATTTAACCTAAAAAAAAAAAAAAAAAAAAAAAGTGAACTGGGATTTAAACACATTTATACACAGGGAAGAAAGTGTTTACTACAAAAGAAAAAAGTCCTTACATTACCAGCCTTAAACAAGTCTGTTAAATTAAATTTAATTGAGGTTTATTCAAACAAAATCTTAAAAATTACACAAACCAATGAAAAAGTCAAAGAATTTACCTTCCTAAGCATTGCAGCCCGCTGCCCATTTGATTTCTTCAAAAACTGAAGAAGAAAACCGAGTAGACCTGAGAGAAGTAACTACATTCACAATTAGCAAGGCAATAAATACATAAAAAAAAAAATTCTAAAGAGGATGTGGAAAAAATTCACACCAGTGTTAGAAAGCAAGTCCTCACATGGAGATGCATGGAGCCAGTTAGTTACCTGCAAGGGGCACTTCGATGGAGACACGGACCTCTCGACCCGAAATGAGTCTGAAGCGCTAGAAGTAAAGGAATTGTAGAGATGGGTTTGTTTCAGTGGCCGGGTATTCTGAAACATTTGTCTTACTTTACTATATATAAATACTGCATCTTATCATTTTAAGAAAATCATGACCATAAAGAAAGAACTTGAGGCACCAACCCTAAATAAAACAAAGACAGAGTTGTACTACTCACAAAACATTTATTAAAAGCAAAAAAAGCAGCCATTTGTACATATGTACGGTATATCTACATATGGTATACAAAAATCTTCGGACAGCACAGTGTACTGTGGAATAAAGTTGCAGCACTTAACACATTAGCCAAAGTAAAAGCTACAGTGCGCTAACTAGCATTTCTGTAATATTATACATATGTATAAGGGAGCAATGGTGGCATTACTGCACACTAATGAAAACAACCCATTTGAGGTGAATTTTGTGAGGTGAAGTATCTACAAAACGGGGACACCTTCTCTGTGAGAACATGCCTCAAACGGTGTCCCGGTATGAGAACCAAAACTCTTTAAGGAAATACGTTTTTTCTGAACAAAAACACCCATTTACAGAAAGTATCTTTCTCTGCAGGCAAGTTAAACAAACCCCGACATTAAACACTTATTGAAAAATGAATTCAATTACATGAATAAAATGTTGCAGAAGAAAAATGTTTGAAAAGGGTTTCTTTTAATTAAAACCAAATACTTCACATTACAGTACATATATCCACGTAATTTTAGAAAATTGTTGACAGCACTAGTTTAGAGCCTTTCCTGTCTACATATTATTTATATTTAAAGGGCAGATCTGTCATTGTAGAGCACTCCTAATTATGTTGTATTCAAGGTCCTTTTCAGCCTTTCCAATTTTTCAACCAATGCATTAAAAAGAGTTTTATTCAAATCTGACAGCAGACATGATGTCAACTGGTTTCTTTAAGAAACCTCATTCATGTAATAATACCGAAAAATATCACAGTATAAAACATTCAAAAGGGAGTTTGCAACTCCTAACATGTAAAAATAGAGATATATATAAATATTTTTTTTTATTTCTTTTTACTTTACCAACTATGAGGCATATTAACACTATGGAGGCTCAAGGAAACAAGTACAGAGGTCACAACTTGTACTCCAGCATTTCCTGCATTTGACAGTTTAAAAGGCTTTGTTGAAAACGTGTGCAAATGTATGCCTAGTATAATTCATTGTTAAATGTCATTTTAAATTGGAAGTTGCCTTTTTTGAGGTTTTCCCGGTATCACAAATTCCTGGAGTAGTGAAATACGAGTTGTAGTTTAAAATGGCGCTTGAAAAAACATTTTGGTGTTTGCAAGTGCACTTTCTATACACATATACACAGTAAACCCACTTACTAACATGGTGCTTTATCCTTCAAAAGCCTTTTGAGCTCGGTGAGGACGGGTCGGTACACGTTCACCAGGGTCAGACAAATCGAAAAGTGCAGTGACGGGATGTTACAACATAAAAACAGAGAATGTAAGTGCAATAGCTAGGGCCCCGACAGTGAAAAAGAGCACAAAATATACCCTCTATAACAGGACATCTTCACATTTATTTGTATTGCCAATAAAGAAACTGTAAGCGCCCCTTGATCTTTTTCAATTTCTACAGTACAGGCCAACTGAAATAAATTATTTTTATTGCTCAACAGCCACCAAATTGCAACTGGTATTTGTACAAATACATGAACGATGATGTTTGTGAATAACGCTATTGTTTAAGGGACTGATTTAAGATATTTGTGCCTTCAGAAGCATCACTCTTAGGATACTGCCAATTGTAAACTAAGGATAAGAATTCCTTTACATTCACTTTATGTCATTAAGAAAAGTAGCTGGAGTCGGTCAACTGCCAAAAGGCACTGCAGGAATGATGGGATGGCTGACAAAGCCACATGTCCTGCACTCTACTTTAGAGAGAGAAAAAAAAAATACATCTTCACCAAATTTTGCTGAAACCGCATATTTAGATGCACGCGAATGTAGCAGAAAAACAACACAATCAAATTGATGCTAACAATGGATACACTTTTGGTGTGTTTGCAGATGTTTCTCAGCTTTTTAAAAGATGCAAGTAATATGAATGCATGTGGGAGTTGCTTTAGTGTGTATTAAAGAAAACGCCATACGGTAATCAAACACCTCCGTCTGGTCATTTTAAACATCCTTTAACTGCCCTCTGTCACAAATTCATAATGAAAGTTTACCCCAAATCCGGATGTTCAAATGTAAATCCATTTGGTCTGATAGCATGTGTCATTTTATCCCACTAGTCTTCTTTTTAGGAACTTCTCTGTTGCAGTTTAGTTTGGCACAATTCAAAACGCACACAACGTATTTTATTACACATACGTATAATGTAAACTTTTTTGTTGCAATCCGGCAGCCAGCTTAACCATTCTATACTGCAAAAATTCTCAAAGCAAATGGTTTTACATCATTTACAGGTAAACATACATTATATATTAACATTTAGGCATGTGCGTCACGATATTATAGCTATGCTTTTGGAGTCAAAGAGAGTTGCACAAGTGGCAAATCGAAACACCATGCTCCACAAACTTCCTTCGGTTCGTCCACAAAGTTTAATATTAAAGTCCAGGCTTAATCAAGCTGCTTACTGCTTTCCGATTTCTGATCAAGTCGACTTTTGTTGTTCTTCACCATATAAATAAAATAGGTCAGCGTTTCCTTCTCGTTTACTGGAATATTCCTGAAGTGACGACTAACAGTCTAAAATGCATGGAATCAGGAGAGACAGAGAAAGAGAGAGAGAGGGACACAGTCAGAACACATGATCAATTCATGAACTCTCTTATGGCCTGTGACCATCAGTTTTTAAAAGCATATCAGGTATACCAGTCCAGAGATGGCACCAGCATGTACATTCAGAATAACACAAAACAGGGAATACAAACAAAGAACAGTGAACACACTATTAATTAGACACAACTGTTGACTACGGCTCTTATTAATGAAGTGCAGAATAAATAAAATGTCTGAAAGTTTCCAAACCTTTGGTCTGCCCTGCACTTACAGAATGGTTCTAGTTGTTTTCAGAAACCCCTAATGACTCCATCTGAATGGAAATACCATGTTCAAGAACATGACCGTTAAAAAGTAACTCGAAACATCTGGCGAGTCACTAGTGGTCCACCTGCTAATTTTTAAAATTACTTTGAGACACAGAAATCTTCAGACAAAGTTCTTATTTGGATACACTCATAAACTCCCAATCAAAAGTTTTAATTGCCATGGGCCCCTCTTGTTGACTTTCCCAGCAGAAGTGTTGCATAGTGCTGGGTAAAGTAGCAGATATTCGTTCACAAAGAAGGACTGGTACAAAGCTATCGGGTTGTCGGAGGCCTTCCTCTTTTCCACATCAAATTTATTTGTATTTCGGCTAGAAACGTATAACCAAAAGTCTGCTTTGTGCAGAAGAAAGGAAGTCATTGATTCAGTTTGTAACTCACTCGATCCAGTTCAAGGTTTGGAAGGCCAGTGTGTATTACAAAAGCGCTGGTAGCAAGGCAGGAACAAACTAGCCATCTCAGAGCACACTTACTCGCACAGTGTGGATTTAAGAAAATATAAAATAAAATAAAAAAGACAAAACGAATTTAAAATGTGTTTACTTTTCTGTATTAAAAGGTCAAGATTAAAAATATTCTAGCTAACGAGCATGACGCACTACAAATGAATGCAAAGCATTCAACTGCAAGGTACTATTTGCTAAAGGAAGAGAACAGAAACTGGAATATAATTCAGGAGAAAAGGGACCACCGCACACCCTCCCCTGCTCCCCCAGTCTCCATTACTCAAAGCACTGAAAGGACGTCATTAAATCATTCACAGTACAAGGCTTTTTCATTTATTAAGGGAAAAAGGACGGATATCATTACGTTTAACACATGTATTTTTTCCACTTAAGACGGGGGCTCTGTTGGGCTGGGCCGGGCCTGCTGGCCTGACACAAGTGCACAGTCCCCCCAGGTGCAGCCAGGCATCAGATTTCCATGTTCAGATGTGTGGGCCGAAGTGAACTTTCTGCAGACAGTGGAAGTTGCTGCTCCTGCAAATATACTGGCTGGAAACGTTGGCGTATAAAACTTCATTCATTAACAACGTTTTTTTTAAATGTAACCTATTGTGTGTTAAAAATGCTTGTTTTCCCCAATACAAAAAAAAAAAAAAAAACATTTTAGGATTTGTGATGCAGGAATAAAAAAAAATACAGTTATATACATAAAAAAAGAAGTGTTATATGTATTTATTAAATAGAAAAAAAATAACTGCAGGTAGACAGCTAAAGTGATCATTTCATAATTTACACCTTTTCTCCTGGGTGCTCATGGTTAATGTGCTATTTGTGTGTGAGGGCTTATGAGAAGAAAATGTGAATAATAAATAGGACATTTGAGGTCTGATGTCGTGGAGGATCCTTACTGTTAGCATTTTTATTAAAAGGAAAAAAATAAACACACACACCTAAAAAGGTTACATTCCTAGTGCCTTCTTCAAAAATAAGAGTCTCTACACGAAATCCAAACTCCTCAAGTTAAGCCCGCTGTTAAAACAGCTCAATATTCTTTAACTGAGAACCGTTACCATGCTCCCTCTCTCATTGTGGGAAGGACAGTTTAAAGTCAAATAACCTTGGCCTTTAATAAGATGAAGAAGGGTCTTTTGACTCCCGACCTAACAGCAACTTTAGGCCAAGGACAAATATGCAAGCTAAAGGATTTGAAACGATACTTCATAGACATGTATTTCAAGTGCTGCATGCTTATATATTTTGGTCTGTAGAAATTAATGCCCTTATAATAAATAATAACCATAATTACTGTTAACATTTTTAAATGACAAATTGGTTATTTTTAATTCAGGGGCAGCTTAATAGAATGTGAAAAGACACCTTCTCTAAAATGTAACTGAACGGGTGAATATATGTGGATTGTGCTTTTTCAGTTTTCACTGAGATGTACTAATAATGTAACCCTTTTTCACTATAAAAGCTGAACTCTGGTAAAACAAAGTATTTACTCTGTGATCAAAGGAATACTCTACTCAAAACTCACAGTCTTTTATAAGTTACTTAACGTATGTAGTTTATAGCGATGACCAAGCAAAATATTTCATCTCATGTTTTCATGCAGAATGGAGAGAGAAACTTTTAATTTAATAAAACATAATGGTAACCAATGCGGTAAAATGGCAAAAAAAAAAATAAACATGGAAAGAAAATCTCACATTACTTAATCCAAATGTCAGTTACTCAGTTGTATGCTTAAAACATACAAAGTACAGGTCTGTTTTAATAAAATATTGTTAAACAGAAGCTTTCGGAATTAGCAGTTTCAGAAAATGTATTCCCATAATACTGCACTTTTGAACTGAAGATCTGCCTCTCCTTATTCATTGGTCAAGAGTCCCATCTTTAATTCAGAAGTACTGCATGATGGGAGTATGTTTTTCTGTTAATGATGTACACCGGGTGTATCTACTGTATTTAACAATATTTCAGGAAAATAGGCATGTGCATTGCATATTTTAGGCATACGACTGGGTAACCAACAAGTGGATTATGCGACATGAGAAACGTTTTTTTTTTTTTTTTTTCTTCCATGGACATTTTTCGCATCGTTTGTCCTGACCATTGGCTACTATTATATCATTAATATTTTTCCACACCATTCTGGATGAAAAAAAAAATGAAACCTTTTTCTTGGCCAGCACTATAAACTACAGTACATGGGGTAAGTAACATATTTGTTTTTAAAATAAAAAAAAAATTTTTGGGTGGAGTATTCCTTTAGCAAGAGTTTTCTGATGAGGCACCATATGAAGTTCACCTTAGATACAAAATTGAGAGCCAACAGCTGATAATGTTTTAAAATTCTGCATTTTTTATGCCCACAAAAAATGCAATTTAATACAATGAAATACCTTACAAAATTCATAATGTATCATTCCAAAACAAAAGAGCTTAATCCAAAAAACAAACAAAATACACACATAGTAAAACTTCACAAGCCATAAAACCATGAAATTAAGTTCTTTTTCTGTGATGTCTATAAAAAGTGTACTTACCTCTGCAAGCTGGGCTTTGTTTAGGCCAGGTCTGGTCTGTAATTTGTAATGTCTTTTGTAGCGTCTAAGTGTGTTCACTTGTAGCTGAAATAAATCCACCTAAAAATCAATAAAAAAAGGTTTTGATTATGTGTTTATTTAAAAAAATTAATGTAAAATAACAACTCAGAAATATATATTAATGTGCTTAAAACAAGGTGAAACTCTAGGAAAGTGTCAGTCAGACCATAGTGTACTGCATTCATGCAAATGTTATACAAAGAATGATAATCTCCTTCAGTAGGTTGTCACTTATGTTTATATATTAAAAAAAAAAGAAGCAAATTGGCAATTGGTGTGAAAAAGCAGATTCTGAAACCAAATAAGTGGTGACAAAAGGCAAAAGTTCAGAAAATAAATCACAATGGGATGAATCTACACTACTGTGTGTGTAAGACCAGCATGAGAATTTCTTAGCTGCACTCTTATAGATGTCCAGATGCACATGCGTGGGATGCTTATGTTATGAGAAATAAAATACAAGATATATGGAAAACTGAATAAAAGGTACATATTTTCATTAGCGGATGTATACCCCAATGTTAGTGTTTAACAGAAAGCTAAAAAATAAAGGAAGTCAACTACTCAGAATCAGCGATTATTATTATACCTAAATTTTTAATGAAGCAAATAGTAAACATTTCTAAATGCAGCAAGTATAAAAATATAAGCTAAATACTGCGTACACACACCATGTATAATTATAGCACATTTTGTTATGACAGGTTTGGGTTTAGGGTCGTATAACAGAAAATGCTTCTCTGTGAAATGAAAGTGGCAATTATATTGAAAATTAAGACAGTATTTCAGTGTACAAATTTAAAATATACTTTTATAAACACCTGCTCATACTAGATGTTTCGCATAAAGGTAAACAGTTACTGGTGTGCAACAATGACAAAAAAATAGCAAGCACTTACTTGCTTTTAAGAAAAAAAATATCTAAAGCATATTCTGGGAAAAGAACAAGATATTTTTTGTATAGCCCAAAATCATGTAATGGGCTTTAACTGACCCTGCTTTTTGACAGCCCCCCAGCCTTGACTTGCTAAAAAGAGAAAAAAAAAAAAAACCTCCCAAAAACATTTGTAGGGGAAAAAAAATGATAGAAACCTTGGGAAATAGAATTCAAGAAGAGACCCCCTTCCAGGTAAGACGGGTGTGCAATGGGAGTCAAAAAAAATGGGGTAAAACACAACACACAAAGCCGAATACCAGAAATTCTGTTCACAGAGCTGGATGGCCAGTCTATCACTCTCACCTCAGGAATACAATACAATAGTACTGCTACAACAGTACAAACTGAAAGGCAAAATACAAGAATAGATTACACCACTCTCTAACCATCACATACGTGGATACAGATTTGTTCAAATATATCAAAAACAAAAGTACAAACTAATTAACATAAATGAAAAACAACAATATCTGTCCATCAGCTAATTGTAAAAACACAGCCAGATTGTAGAAAGGGACTCAGAGATGACACAGACAGAGTCCTGGAGATCTCGGCCAGCATTTTATTGCTGGACTCAGGCACAGATTTGCACACAATCAACTTCTTATTATGCTGTTGGAGTATTGCGGGGTGGAAAACCCATAAACACAAACAGGACAAATTAATTCTGCAGAGTAAGCAGCAAGTCAAACTTGTAGAAATCAGTGATTGGGACAAACATCAAGCAGAACATCTGAACTGTTCGCAGTGCTCTTTGATGTTCATTTCTTTTTAATTAAACACAATGCAGACCCCCCACTTACACAGCTTCAAGTGCTGAACTCAGCAGGCTATAGTGTCATCTCCTGCATTCACACATAGCTATTGGGCTTTTCTTTTTACTAAGTCAGTAAATTGGCAGTTGTGCACCTCATCTGACTCTGAGAGGAAATTAAAAAAATAATAGTAATTATTTACATTCATATATTGCTTTTCTCACTACTTAAAGCACTTTGCAAACTCCATTCAGGGAGGACCCCAAAAAATAAAAAATGAACACAATTCCAGAATCCAGTGCTGCATAATAGAAATACTGTACATAGGCTATCCTTGTGTCTAAATCAGCCTAAGAACTTCCATAAAAAAAAAAAAATACGCAAGTGGGGCAGAGTTTTTCCAAAAAGCAGAGACTTATTATTTTTGTGCTTAAATCTTAGCCTTTACTGCTTTAAGACGAAGTCAAAAAATATCATTTTTTATGTGCACATAAAGTTTAAATAGGTTTACAGTGTAATCTACCAGATGTCCTTGGTACAACAAAACTTTTGGAATTAGCCCTTTCAGATATGGTACTTGATAAAATTTTGCTTTTAATGTCTATTCAGGTTAGTACCAGGTTGCAAAAGATATGAAATATCTAACTATTTAATACATTTGGTACAAGTCAATAAAAGGATATAAAGTGTAACTTGCTTATACCAGAGTAAGGCTGCCAGGGGGAAGGGGGGTATGGGTACTGGAACCTATCCCAGGTAACAAAGAGCACAAGGCAGGAACAAACCCTGGACAGGGCGCCTCTCTCACAAACACACACACACCCCAACCACACAGCCAGACCAATTTAGTATTGCCAATCCACCTAACCTGCAGGTCTTTGGACAGTGGGAGCAAACCCACACAGACACAGGAGAACAAGCAAACACAGGGAGGACTGGGGACACAAACCCTGATTTCCTTACTGCAAGGTGAGGGTATAAAGTATTTTACTTAAATGCTTAACAGTAAACATACACTCACAAGCCACTTCATTAGGTACACCTGTTCACTGTATGTTAACGCAAATATCTAACTAGCCAATCACATGGCAGCAACCATGTGCGCATTTAGGCATGTAGAAGGTGTCAACACAACCTGCTGAAGTTCAAACCAAGCTTATTCATTTTGAATGTGGCATGGTTGTTGGTCCCATATGGGCTGGTCTGAGTATTTCAGAAACTGCTGATCTACTGGGATTTTCACACACAACCATCTCTAGGGTTTACAGAGCATGGTCCAACAAAGGGAAAATATTCAGTGAATGGCAGTTCTCTGGGCAAAAATGCCTTGCTGATGCCAGAGGAGAATGGCCAGACTGGTTCGAGCTGATAAAGGGGCAACAGTAACTCAAATTACCACTCGTTACAACCAAGGTATGCAGAAGACCATCTCTGAATAAACATCATATCGAAATTTGAAGCAGGTAGGCTACAGAGGTGGGTGACACTCCTGTCAGGTAAGAGCAGGCAACTGAGGTTACAATTTGCATGGGCTCACCAAAATTAGACAACCTGGTACTAGCAAGGTATACCTAATAAAGTGGCCGGTTGGTTTATAGCAATTTGCAAGACAAAAAGAATAGCTACAATATGTAAAATGGATTCAATAACGGTATACATGATCCCTAATTCGCTACAGTGGTGGTACTCAATGTAATATTTTTTTTCTGTATTACACTCAGAAGTCACTAAAACTGTTTTTCCTTGGATTTTAAAAATGTGTAAAAACTGCAAGTTTTTCTAGTATGGAAAAACATAATTAAATAAACAACTAAGCAGAAGTAAAAATCCACCACTTGAATAAAGGGATTAATAAAGTATCTATCTATCTATCTATCTATCTATCTATCTATCTATCTATCTATCTATCTATCTAAAGGACAACTTGGTAAGACAGATGTAAAAATCGTTACATCAGTCCACTCTTTCATACATGAAGAATTAAGGCGCTCACATCCATACAAGAACTTTCATTTTCAATATTTATTACAGTGAGAATATTTAGAGCTGGAAAGTTTCCAAACTCTTCTGTATTACAGCTATCAGTGAAGTGTTTAGGTTTTATGCAATCACAAAAACTAGCCTTTTACATTTCAAATGCATGCCACTCTATGGCACACATCCCACTGTGGCATAGCTCCAGTCTCACTGTCAGCCAACATGGTGTGGTGCATACAGTAACAGTGACCCTATGACTGGCAAATTAAGTGGTGCCAATATTGCATGTGGCAGGAACCTTCAACTGGTCACCTGAACACTATGTTCACAAGGAAGATGCTTGAAGGACACAGGTGAACACTGGAGTCCTGAAGAAGCACCACAAGCAAAGACAAACAATGTTAAATCAACTACATAAAAGGCACTGGCATGACAACAGAAAACAGCAGTAATATTAGTCAGTGACATTACACAATCTTAGTGTTGTGGCCATACACTGGTGCCAAGGCAGCACAGAGGTTTCATTTTCATTTTATTTTACCGGATACTTGGGGTAGTCCCACATAAAATATAAACCAGCCTTTCCCCAAAACTGTAACTGTAAGCAAAAGGATTAAAAATTAGTTATTAAACAAAAGGGATTAAACAAAAGGGAAAAGGATGTAGAATTTCACAGGATTTTTAAATGATTAAAATGAAATTTAATCAACATAGTGAACAAAACTGCTTCTTATTTAACAACAATACCACACCATGATTAATGGCTGAAGTTTAATAAACAGCATCTTTAAAAAAAAATTTGAATAAATGATTTCCCTGATGGTGTCAAGTACCTTTTAGAACTTTAGTAAAATCTAGATGAGAACAGTTCAAGAGACCATTAGCCCAAGAAAGCTTGCCCGTCCTATCTACTTAATTCTTCTAAAATAACATCAAGTCAAGTTTTGAAGGTCCTTTAAGTTCCTACTGTCTACCACACTGCTTGGTCACTTATTCCACGTGTCTGTAGTTTTCTGTATAAAGAAAAACTTCCTAATGTTTGTGCAAAATTTACTCTTAACAAGTTTCCAACTGTGCGCCCGTGTTCTTGATGAACTCACTCTAAAATAACCATCTTGAAACGCTGGACTAATTCCCATTATAATTTTAAATACTTCAGTCATGTCTCCTCTTAATCTTCTGTTGCTTAAAACCTTGTTTGGAAATACACATATAGCCACAAGCAATAAAGTACTTTCAAAGAAGTATATTTCTAATTATTTAAATCTCAACTCCAGGTTTACATGGCAGCCCAGGACATAACAGGATTTCTAAGGATCACATTTCTGTTTACCTCTGGAACTTCAACATCATGGTCTGGAGACTCCCCACCATCATCGCTGGTTTTCCTCTTCCTTTTGTTTCGGACACTTTGTATGAAATTTTTATGGAAATCACAGATGTACAGATGTCTGACCTACAACCATGAAGAAAAAAGGATTAACAGACAAGTAGAAAAAGGAGCACTATAAGAAAAAAAAATAAAGTAACAAAGATATTTAAATAATTTGACAGTCATTCCTGAAGACCTTTTTTTTAAATGTAAATTTTCATTCTAAATGGCTGCTATGGGTATGTAAATTTAAGAAAGAAAGGAGGAAGAGATGAGAACACACCACCTATCAGTAGAAGATAAAAAAGTAATTTGCATAGCTATGTAACAATTATTGTCAAACAGACATTTCAAACTAAATGTCATGGAATTATTATACATATAAATACATTTATTTTAAGGGAGTGATATTAGTCTAGCATGTTAATTCCAGTGCAGGCGATGAAAGTAAGCTTCCTTTAATTGAAGTTGCCAGATGGACAGAAATTGGCTTTTAAATATTCTGTATATGTAAACACAGCGAATTTATATATATATATATATATATATATATATATATATATATATATAAATAAACACACACAACTGATCAGAAGGTTTAGAATACCTCAGTTTTTATGGAAATTAACACAATTTAATGTTATAATGTTTCATGAAGTCAAGGCATACAATAATTAAACAATAGTAATAAAAACAAGTCAAGGAATCATTAAGTGTACATAATTTTATTCAAATTTTGGATTTATTAACTCTTTCAGTGTGGATATCGACTTTTGTTGAAATTCAGGGGTAGAAGAGGGTAATCAGCTGAGACAAAACTCGCCGTTACGTTTTAGTTCGACTCTCTTTGCTAGAAGGAAAGTTAGTTTTAGTTGATTTGACCTCGATTCCATGTGTGTGAGTGAGTAGTGAAGAGCCAGTAACCTCTAAAGTGGCATTGAGATCTGGTGAGAGACCAAAACAAATGCACAAAGCGAAATACTCTGTGGATGACGTTTTGCGTATTATCACTGAATCAGACTCCTGATTTCGCTGCAAGTAATCTGGAGATCGAAAACGAAAGCGAGGTACCAACATCAACTGATCGCAGTGCTGAACACGCTTGTGTAGCTGATGCACCTGGGAGGACCGCCACTTACAATGACAAGAGGTACAAACCAGATTGTGTCACACTGCGACTGCCACCGCCGTGCAAAGCCAGCCAGGCTGGCCTGTCGCGTATTCCTGCTTGCCATAAAGCTGCCCCACACAGCCGCTGCTGCTGGCAGAGATGCCAAAACAAGTGCAGCAACAGACATTTTATGTGTGAAACCTTTGCTTTTTGTGCTTTGGAGAAAACTGAGATTTTTGGAAAAAATATTCAGCCCTCAAAGAGTTAAAATAGCGGTGGTAGAAACCCCAGACCATCAATAAAAATTCCAAAGAACCCCAGACCATCAAACTTCCTCCTCAATGTTTGACAGCTGGAGTCACTGTCCTTTCCCCAACTCGATGGCATACAAACACACTGCAAGATGAACCGAAGATTTCAAATTTGGATTTATCGTTCCATAAGAACATTCTTCCAGTCTGCAGTAGTCCACAGCCAGTATTTATTTCACAGCCCTATTTTGTCCTTTAAGGAATGGCTTTCTTACGGTAACTCGCCCTGTCAGACCAGCAGCACAAAGTCTCCTCTTCACAGTACAAACTGACACTTGCTTTTCTCGACCTGCACTGTTGAGCTGTGCTGAAGCCGTTGTGCTGTGCGGCGCCCATCATGCAAGCTGGTGACCCTCAGAAACTTGTCTTCTGATTGGCTCGTGAATTTGGCTCTGCCAGATCTCTTCCTTTCAGAGTTTCTTCCAACATCCAATTGGCTTCTGGGTTGTACCACACACCACTGGACTCACCGACATGTTTCTTTTATTGCAACTGCAAAACAAATCAAGGCCTACACTTCTAAGGGTAATAATGCTCTGTCTCATTTCATTTGTTAATTGCAGTTTTCTTGCCATTATCCTTGGAATTCACAACTTTCTATAGTGTAATACACAGAGTTTTTAAGTAGTCAACACAACTTGGGGCACCTGTACAAATTGTTTGCTTCAACTTGTAAGGCTTAATTTACTTTAATTGCTGCAGAAAATCTGTAGGTTGTAAACTATTAGTTGTTTTCTGAAGAAGGCCCATTTATAATATTCTGAAATTTCCTTTTTTCATTTTTTGCTAAGCTAAACTTTAAATTTAAACCTCTGGCAGTTTACTCCTCACCTTTTCACCATTTTAAGTCATTCATTGCATTTCAACGGAATACATTTGAAGAAAAACTGGAAAACTGAGATGTTCTCAAACTTTTGACAGGTAGTGTATATATAAATATATAAATGTATAATAAATAAAAAATCTACCTACATTTTTAATAACAGAGTCAAAAGTTATAGGAGCTCACTTTTTGCACCAGGACTGTTGAACAGAACTTCTTGCAGCCTATTCAGTTAATGTTCTGATGCAGAAACATCCACAATTTACATTCTCATTGCTCAGTCTTAACCTCTGAAGGGATAAGATGTGACCACTCATACAAAACACCCTTGGAGTTGAGATGCACATGATTTTTCTGGTCTTTTCCACGTGTGCCTTCCAACAAGCCAATGGGTCAGCATCGGCACTGACTGCAATCAGGAAAAAGAACAGCCACAAAATTAACTTGAATGAAAATGGCAACAGTGCTAATCCTGTACTGAAGACTGATCCAGCTTGAATGGCTCTCTGATGTAGGATAGGAGATGTAATATTGGGTGGGTTTTTTTTTAAATTTTTTTTTACTTTGACTTGTGTACAGAGGGATGGGTGATTATCACAGAGATCCTGTAGTTAACATATTAAACATGTTTAAAATTTTAGTGGCCACTTTTTTGGGGGGGTTTGGGGGGAGATGTTCTTCAAATTGGAGATTTGTCGTCCTCTTCTACTCCTCCAATTGTTTTTTTTTTTGTTGTCGCATTACAACAAAGGCTGTATGCCCCCCATGAGCCTGAATTATATTAATAGATTTTAAAATAGCCTATTCATTAAGAAATATAACTTTGCTGTATTATGCAGTTTACTGTAGTTGTTATTGTGGATGTCAAGATAGGCTGTAGTCCCCCTATGATCGTGAATTAGATCAATAAGGACTAAAGACAGATGAATGGATTTTAAAATAATCTATTCATTAAAAAGTACAACTTTGCCATGTTAAGCAGCACTCAGTTTACTGCAGTTGTTATGTACTGTAGTTGTTAGGATGCACATACCATTCTTTGTCAACTTTGATACAGATGCCCAATACTCTGTTAACAGTAAAAGCTGGTAACAAATACTGACAGTATTATTTTAAGTAAAAAGCAGGGGAAGATTTCTAACAATACAAATAAGCAAAGTAGACAACAAATTCCTATCAATTTTGAGACAGTGTGCAAAATGCATGTGTACTCCATTACCAAAGAATTACCATTTAATAACACTGGTCTATTAACAAAAAAAAAAAAAACTAGTTAATAGTAACACACAAATTAGGACCTAAATGATCTTTTCGATGAGGGAATCCCTCCTGTGTAATAACAAATGTGAGATTTTAGTGACTTGGAAGGAAAATTTTCAAGTTTTCTAAAGAACTAGTCGTCCCCTGCAGCTCCTCCCACATAGTAGTGAAACAGGACAGAGAGGAGGGCCCTGCCCATCTCCCTACTCCCGACGTCACGCTTCTTCCTCCCCTCGGCCGGCAGCCTCTGTATCAGATTAGCGCGAATGTATCGCTCCTCCAAGTAAACTATGATTCTTAGTGCGATGACAGAAGTTGCAAAATCAACTGGACTGTTCAGGCAAATTATAGAAAAAAAAAAACGATCTAAATCCGTTAAGTAGTTCTCTCGTTCATTAGCTAAGCGTAGGTAAAGAATGACCTGAGGTTGGTGCGTGAGTGAGTGAGGAGGGCCCGCCCCCACCCCCTCAGCCCGCTGCGTGTCTAACACAAATAATTCACAAGATTCACACAAGTGAACTATGATACACAGCGCAATGAGAGAAGTCGCAAAAGCAACTGGAATGTTCAAGCAAATAATAGAAAATCTAAAAGAATCTAAATCCATTAAGTAGATCTTTCGTGAAAAGCAGATAGGCATAGAGACGTTGGATTATATTATATTATATATATATATATATATACATACATACACACACACACACATACAGGAGGTGATATGATTACTGTAATTAATGAATGAAAATAAAAATGTGCTATAGGCATAATGTTGTAGAATACTTAATTTATCACAGTATGAACAAAATGTAGAATTGCCTACTAATATTAACCTTTTTATTAATTGAAAAATTATGGTGGAATTAGTACTCACAAAACTAGAGTATAAAAATACTAAGACGCAACATAAGCCAGTAAATACAAAAATCATTTGGATCATTTCATTTACAACCATGTATTTGTAAGAAAACTTTTTAAAGTTTGTCAACAAGTCAGGAATCTGATATTTGCTGTTAATGATATTTATGCTTACATTTGTACGTTAATAACGGATGAAAAAAATAAAATAAAATTGCTGAGTTTCCATTCCTTATTTTAGAACTACTGCAGAAACATTTTTTGCAAGGTATCTTCCATACATGATCAGACGTTTACCCGAGGCCAGGGATGGCCATAACTCCTGTAATTACTCTGGAATTGGTATGTTCTTCCTCTTACCTCTCAAGTGTTTTTCTTCCTAACTCCCAAAGATACAGTATGTGCATTATGTTAACTGACACCTTCAAATTAGCTCCATGTGAATGTGGTAATGTATTAGTGTTGGCTGGATACTAAAATATTGACTTAGGTATCCCATTAACTCCACCCCTACATTTATCACTACTTCAATCAGGTGCTAATGATAAGAATGACCTTAGGCGGGATCTTGTCTGAGCCTCCCTTATTTAAACCTCAGACATTTAGTACAGTTTACTTTTTATTGACAAAGTGTGTATTATCACCAGGCTGAAGCCTTCAGAAAGATGCTTAGGAGTCTTATAAGGGATTTAAAAAGATCTCTGAATGACTTGAAATCAACCATTCCACTGTCCCTAAAGATCATTTACAAGTGGAGAAGATTCCATACAACTGCCAGCTTCTCCAGGCTATTCAAAGCATGATATGCCTGGGAACAGAAAGCAGGAGGCTGAAAGAACCCCAGAATTTCATTATGAGACCTACAGGTGGCTCTTGCCAGAATTATGTCAAAGTGCACGAGTCTACCATTAGAAATAACTTGTACAAATTAGATCTATAGGAGAGGTGTACCAGTAGGAAACTTGTTCTGGACAGACAAATTACCAGAGAAACCTGATATCAACAGTAATGCATGGCAGTGGAAATGTTCTGGCTCGGGGCCTGGGCAGCTCACCACCCTAGCATTCACTTTGAATTCTTCATTGTACCAGGAGATCATCTGTCAGAAGACTGAAACACTACTGAAAATGGACCTTGCAACATGAAAATGACCCTAAAAATACAGTACCAGTAAACCCATCATGGAATGGGCAAACACAAAGAAATGGAGAGCTTAGGATTTACCTAGTGAAAGTTGTGATTGGAATCATATTGAGATTCTGTGGCGGGTGATTTGAAATGTCTGAGGAGTTCCCAGAGTCTACAGCCCATCACACAGCTGAAAGAATTTTGCATGGAGAAGTGGGGAAAAATGTGCTTTCAGTCAATGTCAGAAGCAATTATAGGAAACAGCTACTTGAGGGACCAATACCAGCAATTAGAGCCAGGGCTATGGAGTCTAAGTCGAAGTTGGAAGTAGAATCAGTCAGAATCTGATTTGGTAAAAATGTACCAACTGCAGAGAAATGTAAATTGTAATATAATGTGTTAAAACATCCAATTTCACAAACACTAATTCGATTGGACAATTTTTAAGATTACGTTTATAGCATTTTTGGTAAATTTCAAACTATTACATATTTTAGGTGGTTTAAACCCCATGCACAAATTCACAATGGCAAAAAGAGTTTTATCAAAGTTGGCAGTTTTTGAACACTTTACAGTTATAACATGTGGGAAATATTACCGGTGTCAGTGCATCATAGAAAATGATGGAGAACACCTAAGTGATGCAAAAATCAGTAGTTTTACTGGTTTCAAAAAGAATGTTCCTACAGATCATCAAATCTAATAAGAAACTTGCAGTGTTTTCATCCAAAAGAGCGGCAAGCTGTACTTGGCAGGGATGAAATGCCCTGCATCTTGTATGCTTTCAGTCTACAAAGTGAATATATTAGTCTATTTACAAAAGATGCTTTCCCGCTGCAGGAACTGTGTTTTCAGGAACCAATGAGTTTCTGTGTGACACAGGTCCTGGGCCTCTTTTCTGTTTTGTGTTGTCACAGCACAACAGGAACTGTAACCTTTATGTAAAGAAGAGAGGTGGTGCGTAATGAGGAGCATCTGGGAGATCAGGGGTACCCCAAACCACCTTACTGCATTGAAGCAATCACGACTTTATGGGGGAGATTACTCCTTTGTTGCAGTGCATGTTGTGGCGCACCAGGGAGGCAGCTATGAGGAAGTGCAGAACTCAAATCCTCACCAGTAACTCTCCAAAAGTGCAAACAACTAATAGATCTGTAAGATGGCGCCAGTGCTTGTGGTCAGCCAATCAGCCCAATTCATCACCTTACCCATGATAGTTCTTGGCTGACCGAAAAGTACATATCCTGGAGTAAGAAAAAAAAGTAGCACGAACTACATACAAATGGTCCATGTTCCTCAGGTAGGAATACAACAAAAGTTGCAAAGTTTCTAAAAAAATTCTATGTCCAGAGAAAAAAGTTCCTGCAGTGGCAAAAGTGCCTAAACAGAGAAACCGGAGCCAGTTATACCATAAATTGAGGAAACAGATTTGAAGTGAATTGTGTACAAACTCTACAGCCCTGATTACAGCCATGGGTGAATTTACTTTTTCCACAGACAAAAATGGCCTATCCATTGACATTTTGCTGAATAAATTATTCCAGTCAAATTTCCCTCTTCCGTTTTTGTTATTTAATAAACTACACCATCTTTATCTAATGACACTGTTTAAATGAGGTTCAATGTTCGATACGTTCCTACTTTTTATTTTTTTTAAAATATGGCTATAATACATTAGAAACTTTTTGAGAACGGGCCATTCAGCCCATCAATATGAATATGTAGCAAGTCTGGCGACAGTCATGCTTTAACTGTAACATAACGTGCAACAACCACTATGGACGCTTCACAACGGAGACATTAACTTGAAATAGGTAGCTTGAGCTAATTGTTAAATCACTTCACCCTTAAGATGATGCTATGTGAGAGATTTATAAACTAAATAGTGATCGAACAATTAGAGCACTCGATGAACTATCCACAATAAAAAAATGTGAGTAAAAAAATGTTATGATGGAAATAAAACTTTGTTTTATAATAAATATTATATTCCGTACTCAATCATGTTAAAACTACAGAATTAATTCAATATAAACTTCCCGCCCGCTAAGAAGAGACTTAACCTGAGTCCTACCACATAAGACAGACACTCCTTTAGGTGGACACAATATTTTCTGCCGAAGCGATCGGTACTGTTGTGATTTTCACGCGTCAAGACGCAATGTGAGCCTCAGTTGGTCTCATTCGCAGTCCTCAACGTTAGACTTGCAGCAGGAAGATTCACTGCTGCGATCCGATTGGCTATAAAACTTTGGCTTCACGCCAGATAAACGCCCGGAAGGGAGGGACTGTAACGAATAAATTGTTAATAGTGGAACAAGCGATCACTCAAGCAACGAATGGGTCATTTTTGTTTTAGAAGAATCGATGGAGAGAACGTTTAAGCATGCGACTGAAGGCTCACTTCTCCTTGGTGCAACAAGGTCACACGGGAATAGGTTCGCACTAAAGGCAGCTTTCGCGGAGTTAGACCGCCCCCCTTCACTTTACGCTACAAGTATACAAGGCGGCTAAGAAGGCACTTTTCTGATGTTTTTATGTTGAACTCACGCTCTTGTCGATGTCTAGCTTCAGCTTCTTCTGCGATATGCTTTTCTGAATCCGTTTGCTGAAGGACGCGTTACCGGCAGAGCGGCTGCAGCGCTCCCCATCCTCAATCAGGCAACAGCTCTGGCCGTAGAAAGAAGTAGTTAACGGCCCATCGTGGCTGTCCTCCTCTGTACTGAAGCCATTCATGATTCACCTTGTCTGTATACAAGAATAAACAACACAAAAAGATAAGTTATTAATGACTGAAGAAAGTGAAACCACGATGAAAATTAAAAACACAAAAAAACAATCAAACGAAAACGGTTAACAAGATAGCGAAGTAAAGGAACTGAAAACAACTGCCTTTCTGTGGAGAATCTGTAAAGGCATTTAAGGGGATCGCGCTGCAGACCTACAACGGCAGTTGAGCGAACGTGTCAGCCGCTGCCGTAGGTTACGAGCTGCCGGCCATCGTGCACAACAGGAATCACGCAGACAGTGGCACAGTAAACTTGGACAAGCTTTTATTATTAAGATAATTTATTTATTTTGCGATTGACAAATTACTCATTGATTTCATCTCTTCTTACTACTACTACTCTTCATAAACTACAGTAAAGCGAATGCGTTCGGTAAAAAAGACAGCAAAACCGAGGTTGAGTGAAGAATCGCCAAACAGCGACGACGACAACCGCAGAAAAGAGAAAGCATGATGGACCAACGGCACACACAAACAGCTCGTTGCGAAAACTGGTAACAATATGATAGCCCAGCACGTGAAATGCAATTTACACAACATAGAATCGGATTGCATTTTGCAACAGATAAATAACACTTAAAACAACGTATGTGAATAAGTGCACCCCCCACCCCCCTTACGGTTTCTTCACCACCGGCTGATTTGACAAAGTGCAAAAGAAACCAGTAGATTCGGGACAGTCGAGTTAAACAGACAACCTTACTGTACTCGTCAGCAGTGAAAATCGTCCGACGGAAGAGACCTTTTCCAGTTGTGCAGAAAGTGAGAATCTATTGCTTTCAACCGAATCTTGTTTAAGCACCAGCAACTACTATACAGTTCACTGGAAAAAAAAGACCCACAATGAACATGTCACGTCCTGATAGCGGAAATTCCGCCCACAGGCTTCTAATTTGCTGGCACAGACAGGATTGGGGCGGAGATTGACAAATCGAGCGTTTCGATTGCTCACAGAGCTTGTCACTCATACCACCCGGCTACTTCCTGGATTAAAGCTCGTATTTGTTTAAATGAAAAGAAACAGCGCAGACTGAGTGGCTGGCGACAATAAGGAAGATTTGCTTGCTAAAAGATAGAGATATATATGTATATCATCACGTAAATATGAATCATGAGACTTTATAAAGCAAAATGTAAATGTGGTCAAATTATATAATCACACTTCTACTCGTGTGTATACGGCAGTGCCTCTGCAATTACTGTATATGATGTTCACTCACTTAAGACGTGTTTTTCTGAACGGTTCGCCCTCCGCCCCCCCTCCCGTTTCTCTTCGGTCACTTCAGCTGTCAGTTTGTAAACACGTTAGAATAATTCGAGGAAGAAAATAAAATGAAAGCTTAATATGTAAATTACAACCTAGTTTAAAAATCAATGCGTGGCGACTTGGCGCACATTTAACTAACCGGGGCACGCTACGGAATCGAGACCTTTCTACCTCTACACAGTCTTCAAAACAACGAGCGACGTCACCGTGCGAGCTCTTCTCGATATAAAAGAACGTGCTGCCATTCGGTGCCGATTTAGCTCGCTGCATGAGACTCGACTTTACGTGAACTGCGATTTAGGCAGCGGTAAACAAACAATACGGAGGGGGACGCGTAACTCCGCTCTTAGTCACAACACATGTCGTACGCTGCATGCCTCGTGCAGACGGGGAGTCACATGTACGTGCCCTTGTCTGTCAATCACCCAGCAGTGATAAACTACAACATAGTGGAACACGCATATGATCGCTTGTTTCGGATTAACTGTAAAAACAGTGGATCCCCCCCAACTATAAACGTTCACTGATTTCCCTGGCGTGATTTATGTTTACTATGCTTGAGCGCAGGCGCCGATCTCGTTCTCATCTTCGACACATTTCTCGGCTTGCAGTCGTAGAGGGCGCCTTTCGCGTACAGAAAACCACATCAACAGGAGCATCGAGGTTATCCGTCTATTTTCAAACTTGCTTCATCATTTCATTGGGTCGCAGAGTGGATTCCAGAATTCAGCGTCACCGAATACATGGCAGGAACCAACTTTAGACGGGGAGTTTTCATTATTTGCAGGGCTCTGATAGAGTCGCATGTTATCCTAACAGGCAAGTCTTTGGGGATGTGACAGAAAAATCCTAAAGAGCAAACGGCGAGACTTTGCAAACTCCACAAAGTAACCATGCACAGGTGGAGATTTGATCCCAGTCTCCACAAATTGCAGATCCTGCCATGTGTCCAGGCATGGAGAGAGGTCAAGTCATAACAGGCAAATACCTGGGGGATTGGTGCTAGACTCCCTTCTGTCCACCTTCTCACTAAGCCCTATCATCCAGTCCCATGGTCTTTCCTGTCAGTGCTATGGTAATGATATGCAGCTGTAACCATCTTTCCCTCCAGAAGACCACACAGTATCATTCAGAATATCTGCATGTCACACTGATATTGCAACCTGGATAAAGGAACATCATCTCCAGCTCATCTCATCTCATTATGACTAACACCCGTCAAGTCGATACTCAGCCTTGGGATTAAAGGACCATGTTGCTTCAGTCTCTTGGTCTTCCAGATTTGCCCCCAAGAACAGACTGTATCTGACAGAGAATGCAGCGCAACTCCTGGTCCAGGCGTTGGTCTTGTTACATCTGGACTACTGCAACTCTCTGCTGGCAGGAGTACCATCATGTGTCACCAAGCCACTGCAGATGATTCAAAAAGCCGAGGCACTTCTGGTGTTCATCCTGCCGAGGCAGGCACATGCTACTCCTCTCTTCAGATCACAACAGTGTCTTGCTGTAGCTGCATACTGTAGATCAAGGGTCCCCAACTCCAGTCCTGGAGGGCCACAGTGGCTGCAGGTTTTCATTCTAACCCTTTTCTTAATTGGTGACCAGTTTTTGCTGCTAATTAACTCCATTTCCTTTCATTTTAATTAGATACTTTATTAATCCCAAGGGGAAATTCACATACTCCAGCAGCAGCATACTGATAAAAATGTAGATATAACAGACAATAACTTTGAATAATGTTAACGTTTACCCCCCCAGGTGGAATTGAAGAGTCGCATAGTGTGGGAGAGGAACGATCTCCTCAGTCTGTCAGTGGAGCAGGACAGTGACAGCAGTCTGTCGCTGAAGCTGCTCCTCTGTCTGGAGATGATACTGTTTAGTAGATGCAGTGGATTCTCCATGATTGACAGGAGCCTGCTCAGTGCCCGTCGCTCTGCCAGGGATGTCAAACTGTCCAGCTCCGTGCCTACAATAGAGCCTGCCTTCCTCACCAGTTTTAAAAAACAATTGACTTGTTTTTTATGATTGGTTACCCTGAATTGCTTCATTTCTTTCCTTAAATGGCACCCATGAGCCAACGGAAGACCAACTAAGTCAGGGCCTCAAACTTCAACCAATTGCTTAATTAGGCATCGAATCTTGTTGTTAATTAAACCCGTTGTTTAATTCCATGGCTTGTTGCTGCTCTCATTGCGCAATACATTTCTGAAATTTTTTATTTTCTCTTTTCTAAGAGCACTATTAAAATGTTTTGGGGACCTGAGCAGGTCAGCATTCCTGAGACCTTCATCTTTCTTTATTTTCAGATGTTGTATGATGGACACATGTTGCTGGTCATGTTTTTGGCTCATTTTGTATCTCATTATTATTTGCCTGCTAATTAGGGAAAAAGAAGCAATTAAGGGGGCTGAGTCTTCAAGGGCAAGTCAATTAAAATGAATTCAAAAGAAGTTAATTAGCAGCACAAACCGGTCACTACTTAAGAAAAGGGTTACAGTGAAAACCTGCAGCCACTGTGACCTTCCAGGACCGGAGTTGGGGACCCCTGCTGTAGATTAAGTTCACATCCTTGGTGCTTGCCTATATAGTCAATGGGTCAGCACCTATTTATATGGAGACACTCATGAGATCCTCTGCTGCTTCTCAAGACTCAGCTCTGCTGATGAATGGTGTCTGAGAGGTGGCGTCAAATCTCGGCTGGTGGAACGGGCCGCCCACCTCCATTCGAAATTCGGACTCCCTCAAGGTGTTGAAGAAGCATTTGAAGACTCACTTGTGTGGTGAATTTCTGTCTATCTGATATTAGCTGTTAGATTTTGTAATCTAGCAATTGTAAGTGGCTTATATTTTGTTCTGAGGTCTTCACTTGTGACAATCAATTTTGTACCCTTGTCCCGTAATACTTGTTTCCTACCCAGTCCCCCAGATTGTTTACTAGATTATGTTAACCTCTTTAGTAAGTCACTTTGGATAAAAGCACATGCTAAGCAAATACATGCAAATGATGTAGCAACATTCACCCAGTGTGCTACTACTGGGTCATCCTGGACAAAAATAAACACTATGAGAAACCAGTTTAACGGAATACTCAAGTAAAAAATGATATTTTTTATGTTACTTAGCACATGTAGCTTGTAATGATGACCGAGAAAAATGTTTTCATGCATAATGGATAGAAAAATGTTTATGATATAATAACAGTCATTGGTGACCAGTGCTGTATAATGGCAAACAATGTGAAAAAACTTATGGGAAAAAACACACCACATTACAATGCACAATGCCTGTTATCTAGTCATATGCTCAAAATATTCAAAACACATTCATTTTCCTGTAAAATATTGTTAAACGGTTACTTCTGGGAAAATCGGCTCACATCATAAACAAGAAACACATTCCCTGTAATAGTGTGCATTTGAATGGAAGAGCCGTCTCTAATCTTCAGTCACCGTTCAAGAGTCCTGTTCTTAGGAAAGCGAATGGAAGGGTAGCAAAACCTGCATGTAAAGCACCATTCAATATGGATATAGAAGCTGAAGAAATGACCCAGGAATGGTATTTGTGTACAGAGTGTCCTCAAAGGTGGTTTGTTGCAATTTGGAAGTCAAGCCGAGTCATGGGCAAAGTCTCTCTTGCCCTCAGTCAATTTGATGACCGATAAAAGACATCTGATGACAGAATTCTCAATTACAATCCACCCTAATAAAAGGATAATGTCCAATTTATGCTTCAGTATCTTGCACAGCCTGACATGCACCTCTTCAGAAATGTGACTAAACAAAACATGTGGCCTCCACTTCCACATATTGTCAAGATTTATACCAAGTATAAGTGACCGCAGTGCTTAGCGGAGATAACATTGAGCAGACTGATCAAAGATGACTTCATCACAGCTTTCACATGGCCATGGTTATCATGGTGGGGTTTATTTATGAGGGACAATCAAAAAGTTTTGAACTTTGAATATGAAATGGGTAGTCTATTGTGCAGATTTTGTTCGCTGCCAAATATTAGCTCTAATCTATTAAAACATGTATGCTTCATGCATTTGAGGTTTATAGTGTAGTTTTACTGTTTCAGAAAAAGAACTAAGCATCACAACAAAACCAAATTCCTAAAAATTGAGAACATTACACCTTTGGAGATTCATTCCCATGTAGTCTTTGTGTGCCGTTCATAAGCCCAGTCAAGAGATGGGCTGCTGAATTCTGTCATGGCGGGGTATCCCTTGTAAGTGAGGCCCAAAAGGCCCAACTAGCCTTCAAAAATGATGACAGAAGGAAAGGATGTTACAGGGGACAGAAATGAAGAGTGACAGTGTGTGACACAGCAGGTGCTACAGGTCAGTTTAACAGTTCAAGAGGAATAGAAGTGTGTGTGTGACCTTACAGATTTCATTTAGTAGTGAAATAAACATACAAAAAAGAAAAACAAATATAAAATTTTATTTTACATTGTGGCAAAAATATTTTACAATTCCCTTTTTTACAGTCTGTTAAATATATAAATAATTTACAGCTTCAACTAAGACAGTAAAAAACAAACCCAAATCACAAACTGAAGAATACTTTACCGTCTTACATTGCCAAATATACATTATATTCTTTTTTTAAAAACACAAACACCACACAAATTCAGTTACAGCCTCACTCGTTAATTCTGTCATCCCGAGAACAATACATCTGTGAAGTGGTATACAACCTCAGTATTTAGACAAAAAAAAAAAAAAAAGTTATTTCACCGTTATAAAAATAGAAATTGCATCCCCCTAAAAAGTTACTTGTTTGTTAAAATACACAAGGCTTCTTTGCTGGAAAAAAGTAGTACAAATGGAGCCGTTTAAACTGTATTAATGGAAAAGACTATTTTAAAGCTTTTTAAAATGATTATTACAAATCTGATATAAAGTAAATCCAAAACAGCTTTTAACATCACTTTTATTTAATTAAATTCAGTCAAGATTTGCTGCACCCTATATAATGATTTTTGCTAATTGTATACTTTTTCAACTGATCTGCATGCGTGCAACAACAGAAAAATAACAATGCGTAAAAAAAACAATTTTATGATGGTTTTAAGTAGAAGACCTCAGTAAAATAACTAATTTAATGTGTTGAACATACTGATCATGTACCATGAGTGACATGTGGTACACTTTGAGCAGATGTACACTTTTTGTACTTGAGATTAGAAAGAATTGATATTCACATGTGTAGGTAAAGTTCTCTCAGTCATTTTAAATTTAAACACACACACACACACAAAAAAAAAATTCTGTCTTTTTTAAATATGCTCAAGTAACACAAATTCAAAGACAATTGATGAGACCTCTCTGATCATTTGCAGTGGCTTTCCCCACACCATTAAAATATAAAATGGTTTAGAGTGACACAGACTGGGAGCAGTTTTAGAAAATAGATGACTGGAATGAGAGGAGCTCACCAGTGAGTCGTAGGTGGCCCAGTGCTAAATATGACGGAATTGAATAGGAAATCCATTCCAGTTTTTAGGCTCACACTACACATACTAGTATAATTTCTGTAATTTAGAAAAATAAAAGTGGTATTTACTTAAAAATACTTGCATGTTACTTTCAACAGAATAGTTTACATTAAGTTTTATAATGTTATGGCATTATATTTTAATGTATTTTTTTATGTTGAGAACAAAACACAAACTACCAAATGGGTGAAATTTTAACATGCTCACAAAGGGCTACAACAGCCTTAACTACAAAGAAAAATGGAAAACTTGTACCTTCTTAAAAAATTCTTTAATGATAAATGCTCAGTAAAGATGGTGGCTAATAAGCACAATAACACACATGCACTTCATGAATACCCTCAGGGTTTTGCCAAGGTAGCGATTCCACCTGTGGCAAGAGAAGTGGGTGTGCTGCCACTAGCCACCTCTATCTTTACTTAAAGCTCTGAGGGCAGGCCATAGATGACCTCTGACCACGCCCCTGGCCCTGACCAAAGCCCGCCCCTTCTAGGATGCTTCCTGTATCTATGGAAAATGCTGAGAAACTTGTTGGTTCAAGAGTTGTGGTTACTATGGCGGCTTACGCACAATTGCATAATACAGATTTTTGACGTCTGTATTGTATACTTGTATGAGTAACTGTTCTACTGCAAGTAAAAAAAAATTCTAAAGCTTGTTACTTTATAAAAAGTCAAAATTCATTTAGCAGTGAAACAAAATGTCTTTGAAGTGACTAAATAATAAAATTAAATATTCAAAATTCAGTGAAGCCAATCTACTTTTTGACACAAACTTCTGAGGAATATTTTCACTTGGTAAATACCAAAGAGATTGACAGTGTTTTATCAAAATAAAAGTGATGTTAAAAGAAATTACATTTTTCATATCAGAAATATGCAGAATCTAAGTGGAAAAAAAGTATAAAAATATAGGAAGAAATTTTGAGGAGAATAACATGGCAAGGGAGTGTAAGCTGATATAAAAAATATAAAATAAATTTGACAGAGATTTTTAAAACAGTGCCTCAAACTTGAAGCAGAATTTTACAGTCTCTGTTCCTGTCCTGCAAGGCACCAGTACATCATTTCAAGTTTAAAATTACAAGACCCTCGCCCCTCACCATAAGACATTTCATCAGCTGAGCAAGCCAGTCCAGAACAAAAAGTTGCATCTTAAAAAGTTCTGCTATTACAAATTATATACAGGTTTATATTTTCTACTTTATTAGACTCCATTACATTATCAACTTAGTCATTTGTTTAATGCAGAATACCATGATTAAATATTTAAGAGATTTGTAAAAAGAAATCCGTTTTACTGAGAGCTTTAGAAAAACTAACAAAATGTCTACAGAATTGTACTGGGGGCTGGTGTTGATTCCAGCGATTATAATTGTTATCTTTGAGATGTTTTCTTTACCAGTCTATAGCCCTGACAAACAGAATTCAAAGCAGCAAATTGGTCAGAAAACAAGTGAAGCTTTAAGACACACAGTATTGACCATTAAATAAATTACAACATTATTGTCTACATTAAACTATATCTTATAACAAGTTATTGTTTTAAAATGTTTTTGGCATTAAAGCGCTTAACGTTAAAACAAATTCTAGTAACACACTTTATTTTGTAGGATATCCGTGATACTATGAAAATAGCACTGATTGCTATTTAAATAGTCTTTCCAGTATCTAATGTTTAATGACCCACAAACAGATGAAAGCCAATTACAAATATCGCTAAACCGTCTATGTAAATGTACGATTGTGGCAATGTCAATTTATTATAAAAGCAACTGATAATACCAAGCAGCTTGTTCCAATTAGTCTGTAATGATAAAGTAACTTTTGATCCATTACAGTATGCAAGATAACTTATTTCTACATGCAATTTTAGTGGCTTCTAAGTAAATGGTTTCAATAAGTAACAGAAGTTACATCATTATATGAAAAATTCTCAGTGAAGTTGTGACTCAAGATCTTACATGGTTCTGCATGTACTGAAGCTCATTATCTCTCTATATTAAAAATAAAGGGAGAATTAAAGGTAAAATATTTATTAATTAATAAATTATGACACTTTACTGTTGCAGAATCTAATGTGCAAAAAACCTCATAAGTACTATTGGATTACAGGCATTCTGAAGCATTATTTATACATAACAGAGTAGTCTTTTCATTTTTTTGTTGTTTGTTTCTTAATTATGGAATCAATTTTGGAATAGAGGTGCTGCAAATTAGTACTATTGACAGGTTACTGAAAGTTAGTTAAGGATTAGCTTGAAAACAAAAAAATGAAAATCATGGAATGTGCATACTAATTTAAATCTGAGCATAATCCTAATAAAATATCTGCACAGCACATAGTCAAATACATCTAAAATATTTAATTTGAATATTTTACATTTGAAAGTCATAATTTTTAATATCAAATATTTTTAGTGCAAGTTTTTCCCCCTTTTAATATAAACACCTTTGACCCTATAATTCCTCTGTAACAAAATGTAACATAAAAACAGCACCTTTTCACTTGTATAACTTTTTGTAATACATTTGAACTGAAGACTCAGATATACTGAATAACATTATCTCATTATAATGGCACTTGTCAAGGGATGGGATATATTAGACCACAGGTGAACAGTCGGTTCTTAAAGGTGAAAATGGACAAACCGTAAGGATCTGCGCAACTTTGACAAGGGCCAGTGACAGGGTGTTCATGGTATGCAGTGGTTAGTACCCACCAAAAGTGGTTTAAGGAGGACAACTGGTTAATCAGTGACAGAGTCAAGGGCACCCAAGGCTCACTGATATGTGTGGGGAGCGAAGTCTAACCCATTTGGTTAAATCCCACAGAAGAGCTACTGTAGCACAAATTGCTGAAAAACTTAATGCTGGCCATGACAGAAAGGTGTCTGAACACACAGTACATCACAGCTTGTTGTGTATTGGGCTATAAAGCCGCAGACTGGTTAGAGTGCCCATGGTGACCCCTGTCCATGGCTGAAAACACCTACAATGGCCACGTGAGCATCAGAACTGGATTACTGAGAAATGGAAGAAAGTGGCCTGGTCTGATGTATTACTTTTTTTAGATCATGTGAACAGCCGGGTGATTCTGCATTGTTTACCTGGGGAAAAGATGGCAGCAGGATGCACTATGGGAAGATGGCAAGCCAGCAGAGGCAATGTTCTGCTGGGAAAATTTGGTCCTGGCATTCATGGGAATGTTACTTGACATGTGCCACCTACCTAAAGATTGTTGCAGACCATGCACACCCTTTCATGGCAACTGTATTTTTTGATGTCAGTGGCCTCTTTCAGCAGGCTAATCTGTCCCATCACAATGCAAAACTTAATGGTTTGAGGAACATGATAAATAGTTCAAGATGCTGAGTTGGCCTCCACATTTGACGGATCTCAATCTGATCAAGTAACTAAGAAAAAAAAGTTGATCCATGGAGACCACACCTCACAACTTACAGATGTTAAAAGATCTGCTGTATCTATTCTGGTGCCAGACACCAAAGGAAACCTTCAGAGGTTTTTTGGAGTTCACGCCTTGATGGGTCAGAGCAGTTTTGGAAGCATGAGTAGGGCCTACACAATATTAGACAGGTGGTTTTAATTGTGTCGCTGATCTGTGTAAATGTTCTGTTGAAAACTCTGAAAAACTAAATAAATAAATAGATGAAATATTTCAATATGAAATATCAGTTTATAATGCCATTTCTTTATGAGACAATTTTCTTCTTGCATGTGTGTTTTAGGATGAGAATATTCATCTTTAAACCTAAAACATATCTAAACTGGCTTGCTCAATGAATGAAATACACATCATAGGCTTCAATAATAAAAGAATCATATTACAAATTAACTATATTCCCTGTAAAGAAATATAACTTTTCAGATTATTCAATTTCATAGGAAAATATAACACTAAATTAAACACTAAGAGTTTCTGTTAAACTCCTCAAGAACCGTCGAGTTTATTTTCTCAAAAATCCATTGCTGAGTTGAAGATGAAGAGTCACAGCTATTCATAAACACACGCTTGTCCGTTACACTGCAGTCCATGCAACTGTTGCTGACTGGATGATACAGTGACTTGTCCTAGAGAAGCAGAGGATAAAGTAAGTAATTAGAAGATATTTATTTTATTTACCGAAAACTGCCTACTTTGCTCAGGCGGTCTCTATTATATATGAAAAATAAATTACTCTGAATACATTCACTAGCCAGCTTATAAAATATTAGTATGTACAACACAAAAGCAAAACAAACATTAGGATCTTGCTATTTGAGAGTAATTATTTACAAAGTATCTTATCTACATTTACAAATGCATGGTAAATATAATAAATTGTATTTAGATAGCACAGTATAAACAATGTCATCTCTATGTTAAAATAGAAAATATACTAAAAAAGCCACTAAAATAAGAGTTGTACATTAAAGTAAAAATAAATAAACAATATAAAATCATAAAAAACACACTGAAAGAGCTAAGTCTGCAATGGTCATTTAAAAATAGTCAAAGATGACTTCTGTATAGACTGAGGCAGGCCAATGGAGCAAAGGGCTTGATTATGCATTTTAGCCAGCTTTGTCCGTGAGACAACCAGACAGTTAGAGGATACAGACTGAAGAGAGACAGCCAAAGTGTATGGAGTAAGGAAAGCCCCCCCAAGATATGTGAGTACAGTAGTAGTAAGACGCTTGTATAGGAGGAACAGAACCTTATATTGTATATGCACAGGGGTTGCATAGGAATACGTTTGTGTATTAGTAAGCATACTTGCAGCACTATTTTGAATGTACTGTAACGTCTGGATGGTCTTTTAGGGAAGACCAATTAACAGAGTTGCAATAGTTCAAACAGGATAATATAAAAGCACGGATCATCTTCTCAGCATCTTGTGTTGACAGAGATGATCGGAGTATGGATATATTCCCGAGGCGATAGAAACATGTCTTAGACACTGAGGCAGTATGGCTATGAAAAGTAAGAGTGGGGTTAAACACCTAAGTTTGTAACTAAGAAGGATTGTGGAATCATCTTGCCTTTTACTGTAATGTGAGTGTGAACATATTTTGTTATCTAGCATGAAGTACCCACAACAGTGGTTACTGTTTTATCACGGTTTAGTTTCAAACAGTTTTCCCTCATCCAGCACTGGATGTCATCCAAGTATGGAAAAAAAAGCCAGAAAAGAATACCCTGCTTTATCTGCTAAATGGGTAGCACCATAGCCACTCCAATTATGCAGGCTTCAGTGACATGTTTAGCCCATACAAGAAACTTAACCACATCCAAAGGCAACCTGAGAATACTTTCTGCATGTATGGATCCATACTTGTGGGAAAAGGAAAATGACATTATGTTGCTATCAAGGAAGACACCTACATTTGTCTAGACAGCTGCCTGTGCACCTCAATTTTTTTTACATGTTCATGTTGACTGAGGAAGAGATGCAAACATTGCACAGGAACGTTTTCTACAAGTGGCAGCCTCAGCATATGTGCAAACTGCAAGGCAACTATTCACGTATGAAAAGACAAGTACCTGCTTTGTGTGAACATGTAAACGTTTGCTGAAGTACGCCAAGTGCAGTTAACAGACTGCACAACTATCTAACTTACAAGTACATCAATATGCTTGTATTCCAAATACTTTAGAGCAACATAAACAGACAACTTATTGACACATTTTCAATTAAAAAGTTAAAACAAACCTTACAAGCACAACCTTTTTCTATAAAATATATCCTTGTATTTTCTTTGCTATTAAGCAGAACTTCTCTTTATAGTAAATAATGGTTATTATATAATTACAGGGATGTGACCATAGATTATGAACTGCATCTGAAATCCTAATACCTAGCATGTACATGTAAATTTCACAAATATGAATCAGGCACATATATTCCTAAGCAGCGTATAGGATAAAGCTAAAAGTCCAATGCATTTTATTACTACACATATTACAAAATACATTCCAATAGATGGTGCATCACAAACGTTAACACTTAAATGTTTACATGTACATTTATTTGCTCAGCAGACACATTTACCCAAAGCAACGTACAAAAGAGGTCAACATAACTGAGTAAACATCTGTGTGGGGGACTGTTTGGGAACAAGCGTTACAGGACAAATTATAAAATTAACATCACAAAGGAAGAGCTCAGAACAAAAAACAAGTGAGTTACAATTAATAGGTTAGAAAACCTAATAATAGTTGGACAGAAATTCAGCCAATGTTAATGTAACTGCTGGACGCAAAGAAATCAGCTTACATATATACACCAATGATACATGTACATAGAGGAGAGAGGCTGGGAGCATGCACTGATGCAGTGTGTTGCCACACCCACCTCACAGCGAACAACCTCAGGATTCCAAATTAGGACCCAAGTGCAGCTGTGCAAGAGGTGATGCCTAGGCACCACACTAGTTTGAATGGAGTGGAACGGTGAGGGTTTTTTTTTTTTTTTTTTAACCTTTTTTTATTTTCTCGTATATGAAGCATAGGGAAAGTATTGTAATCGTCTAAAATTTCAACCTCGACATTTTGATGAATCTCGACGTTTTAGACCTCCGTGTCCGAAAATACCATTTTTGGAATTATGTCTGTGTGTATGTAAACACAATACTTTGGAGTATGCTTTCAGTTAGGTCAACCAAATTTTGCATACAAGTATTTGGTACAAAACATAGATTTCTATCAACGTTTGAGCTATTTCCGCTAACTTGGTACTTTTTTTATTCATGCAGCTGCAGAGTCCGATTTATTCAACTTTACTTTTATAATAATTGTTCAATATATTATTAATTTAATTTGATTTGTTGTGGATGGTTAATTAATGTACATGATTTTAAATATAATCATTGTCTTGCGGTTTGCTCCTCAAATATCCATCCCCATATCTGAGTATATGAGAAAGTCTAGGGGAGACTACCCGCAATTTTTTATAGACAGTGGCTGGAGTGCCAATCCTGCCACCAACCCCAGTGTTTTCCCTGCAAGATTGAGGACCTTCTTGCAGGGCTAGATACAGGTTAATGTCATACCAGGCTTTGCTCAAGGGCCCAATGGAGTGAAATCACTTCTGGCATTTGCAGGATTTGAACAGGCAGTCTTCTGATTGCCGGCACAGATCCCTAGCCTCAGAGCCACCCCCCCCCCCCCCCCCCCCCTTCTACAGTGGTGTCAAAAACTATTTGCCCCCTTCCTGATTTCTTATTCTTTTGCATGTTTGTCACACAAAATGTTTCTGATCATCAAACACATTTAACCATTAGTCAAATATAACACAAGTAAACACAAAATGCAGTTTGTAAATGATGGTGTTTATTATTTAGGGAGAAAAAAAAATCCAAACCTACATGGCCCTGTGTGAAAAAGTAATTGCCCCCCTGAACCTAATAACTGGTTGGGCCACCCTTAGCAGCAATAACTGCAATCAAGCGTTTGCGATAACTTGCAATGAGTCTTTCACAGCGCTCTGGAGGAATTTTGGCCCACTCATCTTTGCAAAATTGTTGTAATTCAGCTTTATTTGAGGGTTTTCTAGCATGAACCCGCCTTTTTAAGGTCATGCCATAGCATCTCAATTGGATTCAGGTCAGGACTTTGACTAGGCCACTCCAAAGTCTTCATTTTGTTTTTCTTCAGCCATTCAGAGGTGGATTTGCTGGTGTGTTTTGGGTCATTGTCCTGTTGCAGCACCCAAGATCGCTTCAGCTTGAGTTGACGAACAGATGGCCGGACATTCTCCTTCAGGATTTTTTGGTAGACAGTAGAATTCATGGTTCCATCTATCACAGCAAGCCTTCCAGGTCCTGAAGCAGCAAAACAACCCCAGACCATCACACTACCACCACCATATTTTACTGTTGGCATGATGTTCTTTTTCTGAAATGCTGTGTTCCTTTTACGCCAGATGTAACGGGACATTTGCCTTCCAAAAAGTTCAACTTTTGACTCATCAGTCCACAAGGTATTTTCCCAAAAGCCTTGGCAATCATTGAGATGTTTCTTAGCAAGATTGAGACAAGCCCTAATGTTCTTTTTGCTTAACAGTGGTTTGCATCTTGGAAATCTGCCATGCAGGCCGTTTTTGCCCAGTCTCTTTCTTATGGTGGAGTCGTGAACACTGACCTTAATTGAGGCAAGTGAGGCCTGCAGTTCTTTAGACGTTGTCCTGGGGTCTTTTGTGACCTCTCGGATGAGTCGTCTCTGCGCTCTTGGGGTAATTTTGGTCGGCCGGCCACTCCTGGGAAGGTTCACCACTGTTCCATGTTTTTGCCATTTGTGGATAATGGCTCTCACTGTGGTTCGCTGGAGTCCCAAAGCTTTAGAAATGGCTTTATAACCTTTACCAGACTGATAGATCTCAATTACTTCTGTTCTCATTTGTTCCTGAATTTTTTTGGATCTTGGCATGATGTCTAGCTTTTGAGGTGCTTTTGGTCTACTTCTCTGTGTCAGGCAGCTCCTATTTAAGTGATTTCTTGATTGAAACAGGTGTGGCAGTAATCAGGCCTGGGGGTGGCTACGGAAATTGAACTCAGGTGTGATACACCACAGTTAGGTTATTTTTTAACAAGGGGGCAATTACTTTTTCACACAGGGCCACGTAGGTTTGGATTTTTTTTCTCCCTAAATAATAAAAACCATCATTTAAAAACTGCATTTTGTGTTTACTTGTGTTATATTTGACTAATGGTTAAATGTGTTTGATGATCAGAAACATTTTGTGTGACAAACATGCAAAAGAATAAGAAATCAGGAAGGGGGCAAATAGTTTTTCACACCACTGTATATACATAGAAGCATTTAAATATACAACTTATTTATCCATTTCTCATCCTTCTTTTGCACTGAAAGCCATAAGCACTGTGCGTCCATCCAATATTACAGCCTTTGTTACATGGACAGGAGGACATGTCTTTACTACTAGTTCTAATGAATCTACAGGATCTCGTAAAAGAAAAAAAAAAGTGCCTTGTATCTCACCCACCCATTTGCAGTGTTAATGTAATATGCTAGAGCAAGTTGATACGTCGCCAGTCCTATCCACTTATTTCTTCCAAAAAAACATCCAAGTCGAGTTTTGAAAGTCCCTAAAGTCTTACTTTCTACAGTAGGGTAAATAGGGTAAAGAAGAGAATAATAAAATCAAAAAACGAACAGTAGTACAAAGCACCTGCAGTGACCAAAGCCAAAAAAACAACCTACATGTACAAAGTAATAAGAAAAATGTGTGAGGAGTCAAGGCTAAGGTTTTATCCTACTGAGTTCATTGACACTGTGACAAGCCACTCAAGCAACATGGCAACTAATAAGTTAGATAAAAGAGCAAAATAACAATTTAAAATCAACCTTTGCTGAATGCATTTTTTAAAATGTCACTTAACTGATGCTCATAAGTAGCTTTATGAATTACAGTAGGTTTCCAACAATATCTATAGAGTTTATCAAGTCAAAGCAAAATATAATTCTGAATTTTGCCCAAGTCTATTTGAAAAGCAAATATTTAATTGTACTATAGTTGAGTAATAAATATTGTACACCTTTGATTTCCTGACAGATTTTGTCTAGATGGCAAAGAACAAAACAGCTTTAAGGCGGCACCTGAGTATTGTCATACATGAGGGTGCCAGGCCTATCCAAGATTTTGCAGAGCAGAATGGATGGGATAACTCCACTATGAAATGTGTGTCACCTGCAGACAGCTGAAGGGACACATACTTACAGACAGGACCATTTGGAAAGCTGGCAGACAGAGAAGAATCACAAATACACCAGGTGGCAATTACAAAGTGCAGAGCAACAACTATGCAAACTGGTTCTGCACAAATTTTTAAGTGTCGCAAGATAGACTCTCAGCCTCTGTCAGTGTCGCATTATTCTGCACTTCCATTTTTCAATGCTATGTGTCCTTCAGACATATCAGCAAAGACGGCTTCTGGTGTCAAAATTACACTTGGCAGCAAAGAGGTGATAATTTGAATTTGACCAGTCTCATTTTTGTTACAGAGTGATATACTAAGTTGGGTCCACTGAATAGCTGGGTAATACATTCTTGCAGAATCCATTGTCAAAAACCACACACTAACACCATCAGGCATCATGGATTTGGGAAGCCAAAGCATACAAAAGCACATCCTTCTTGATGATCACTGAGAGCACTGTGACTGCACTTTAGCATTCCCAAACAGTTTTTAAGTCCATTGTCATCCGTTCTCATCACCATTATTCACATGTCTCCACCATGGAAAAATTTGGGGGGGGGGGGGGGTTTAGGGGGAATGGAAAAACACTGCTGTCCTTATTAGTGAAGCTCTAAAAAAAATTAAAAATAAATAAAATGTCATGACTACTGTGTGGCTTGCAAGGTCTTCTGAACTGAAACATGGAGCTTGTTATGCCAGTAACAAATACTCAAAACTGCTCAGTTGGACAACAGCACAGAGTTGCTTCTGCCTGCTTTTGTCACACCAGTCACCATCTCCACACTGTAGGAAATGCAAAAATATTGTTAAAAATGGACAGGAAGGTGTGCACATTTGAGAAAGTGGAACAAAAACAGTTTTGAAGAATGGAAATTTTGTAATTGAAAACAAAATAAAGAGGGCAAAACTATAACAAGAATTGACAGGACTTTTTACTAAAAATTACAAAAATATCACCAGAAAAAAAAAAAAAACACTAAGACTAGGAATCAAATCAAGAATTGGGAAGCTAAGAGACATTGACCAAAATAATATACAGTTAGGTCCATAAATATTTGGACAGAGACAACTTTTTTCTAATTTTGGTTCTGTACATTACCACAATAAACTTTAAATGAAACAATTCAGATGCAGTTTAAGTGCAGACTTTCAGCTTTAATTCAGTGGGGTGAACAAAACGATTGCATAAAAATGTGAGGCAACTAAAGCATTTTTTTTTTTAACACAATCCCTTCATTTCAGGGTCTCAAAAGTAATTGGACAATTGACTCAAAGGCTATTTCATGGGCAGGTGTGGGCAAGTCCGTCGTTATGTCATTATCAAGCAGACAAAAGGCCTGGAGTCGATTTGAGGTGTGGTGCTTGCATGTGGAAGATTTTACTGTGAACAGACAACATGCGGTCAAAGGAGCTCTCCATGCAGGTGAAAGAAGCCATCCTTAAGCTGCGAAAACAGAAAAAACCCATCCGAGAAATTGCTACAATATTACGAGTGGCAAAATCTACAGTTTGGTACATCCAGGGAAAGAAAGCAAGCACTGGTGAACTCAGCAACACAAAAAGACCTGGATGTTCACGGAAGACAACAGTGGTAGATGATTGCAGAATCATTTCCATGATGAAGAGAAACCCCTTCATAACAGCCAACCAAGTGAACAAAACTCTCCAGGGGGTAAGCATATCGATATCCAAGTCTACCATAAAGAGAAGACTGCATGAAAGTAAATACAGAGGGTGCACTGCAAGGTACAAGCCACTCATAAGCCACAAGAATAGAAAGGCTAGATTGGACTTTGCTAAAGAACATCTAAAAAAGCCAGCACAGTTCTGGAAAAACATTCTTTGGACAGATGAAACCAAGATCAACCTCTACCAGAATGAGGGCAAGAAAAAAGTATGGAGAAGGCATAGAACAGCTCATTATCCAAAGCATACCACATCATCTGTAAAACACGGTGGAGGCAGTGTGATGGCTTGGGAGTGCATGGCTGCCAGTGGCACTGGGACACTAATGTTTATTGATGATGTGACACAGGACAGAAGCAGCCAAATGAATTCTGAGGTGTTCAGAGACATACTATCTGCTCAAATCCATCTAAATGCAGTCAAATTGATTGGGCGGCGTTTCATGATACACAGATGGACAATGACACAAAACATACAGCCAAAGCAACCCAGGAGTTTATTAAAGCAAAGAAGTGGAAAATTCTTGAATGGCCAAGTCAGTCACCTGATCTTAACCAAATTTAGCATGCATTTCACATGTTGAAGACTAAACTTCGGACAGAAAGGCCCACAAACAAACAGCAACTGAAAGCCGCTGCAGTAAAGGCCTGGCAGAGCATTAAAAAGGAGGAAACCCAGCATCTGGTGATGTCCATGAGTTCAAGACTTTAGGCTGTCATTGCCAGCAAAGGGTTTTCAACCAAGTATTAGAAATGAACATTTTATTTCCAGTTATTTAAATTGTCCAATTACTTTTGAGCCCCTGAAATGAAGGGATTGTGTTAAAAAAATGCTTTAGTTGCCTCACATTTTTATGCAATCGTTTTGTTCACCCCACTGAATTAAAGCTGAAAGTCTGCACTTCAACTACATCTGAGTTGTTTCATTTAAAATTCATTGTGGTAATGTACAGAACCAAAATTAGAAAAAAGTTGTCTCTGTCCAAATATTTATGGACCTAACTCTAAGATCAAGACTAACACTCTGTTCAAGGCTTAAATCTGTAATCTCAAGACACAGCTGAAGCATTGAGTTACATAGTGGAATGTTCATGGAGTGACAAGCACAGCCTCTTGGGAGGCTTGGCTTTGTAATGCATGTCAAGCAACTAATCAATAAAATGCTGAGACCCTAAAATGACATTGACACACTTAAAATGAAATAAAGAAAATATTAATCTTTCTTAAACAAAAATAATCCGAAACGCACAGTCATGTCCCTTAAGATCTCCAAGGTTTACCAATTTGGAAAAGGATTAGGCTGGAAGTTGTATACTAACTCTCCTCCAGCTGCAAGAATGGCTCAGCTGAACAGGAACACTAAACTGACATGAAATGACCCAAGATGAAGCAAATGTCACGTCAGTTTCAAGACTGTCATGCAGCCATTCATAAGCATACTATTTACTGACCTTCTGCAGTAAACTGTGAAAACAATTTCAAGATTTTATTTAATTATGCTGGCTACCAGAACAGCATTCTCATCAGCACAATTTTTTGGAAATGTGATGACAAATTAAAATGCCATTGCATTCCTGCATTTTTTAGATGGATAAAGGTGAGGAAATATATAACAATAGCTTTCCTATAGTGAGCAGGACTTCAAGGAGTTTGAGGAAGTCTGTCTCCTTGGTAATATTATAGCCATTACAGCTCCCCCTAACCACTTCTCCCATGTTAATATCTACCTAAGAATGATATATTGTCTGCAGCTTGATCAAAATACTACAGCAAGTGCCTAATCAAAAGAAAAAAAAGATTATCTGAATAGATTTCATTTGTCTTAGTATTTTATATTGGCTGCCTGTGTCCTTTAGGTTTGACTTTAAAATGTAAGAAAGAAAAGAAAGAATGTTTAGAGTCTTATATATAATTAATGACCCCCACTCCCCCATACTTAATTGTAATCTTGGATCCTTGAACACTGGTTTGCTTAATAATCCAAGGGCCAAGTATAAAGAAGCTGGAGATGTGGCCTTTGTGTGTAGGTATCCAAAATCTGAAACACTTAACTGATAACAGATACGCCAGGCTAATAATATGGACTAAAAACCCACAATTTTAATTTGGCCTTGCACTAGATGTAATAGACTATGATTGGCACTGCAGTATCATATACTTTAAAGAACTGGATTAGTCACTAACCACTGCTTTTCAGTTTTCCTATTCTGGTTCAAGTACTCTGCAGCTGCCTGTGATGCAAGAAAGAATGAAGAAAATGACATACGATTTTTTTTTAATTTTTTTTTTTTTTTATATAGAAGTGCAGTATTTCCCTTTAGAAAATTTTTATAAGAGGGTCACACTGGCTACAGATTATGGAAATAGCACTTGGAGAAATAAATGTGAAGAACATATATACTGCATATATATATTTTTTACAACAAAATGAAATCCATTCATCCATCCATTTTCCAACCCGCTGAATCCGAACACAGGGTTTTTATACTGAATCACATATGCAAATGGCATACCCACAAAAAATGCATACAATTTTTTAACGGAATCACATTTCGTAACTTTTTATAATAAGCAAAAGGTCAGAATACTTATTAACTTTGCAATATAATTTAACTTATTAAAGACTGAGAATTGGGGGAATAGGTTTGCTTGGGGGGAAGTAAAAGATCATATTACTGCTTAAAGGCAGTGTCAAATTTATGCCTCAAAACAACTTTCAACAAGGTATAGAAGGAAGGCATGCCACATTTAAGGCCTGCAGGTTCTAAAATCTCACATCTTTGCAATAATATACTTCAGGACTAGAAACCACAATGCCTCTACACTAAAGTCCCCCTACCCTTGGAGTTGGCACCTATTACTGGGGCAAGTAGTCAAGATTACTGGGTAGCACAATTAATAAATTTAAAAGTTGGGGAAACACTGAAGCGTTAAGTTGGATAAATGCTGCCATTTTCATGCAAGATTGAACACCCACAGAAGTCTGGGTGGGTCCTTTATCTTTGGAACCCCTGAAAAGTAAGTTCACACCAAAAAAAATTTATTTTTAAAGAAAATGCTCCATCACTAATAAAAAGCATTTATCTTACTGTGTTGATCCCCATACCATAGACCAACAAACCTCACAGTCCACATTATTTACACGCACTGCTTGTCAGTCTGTATTATATCTGTACATTTTATAGAATGATGGCATTTCCTGCTATACTGCATTCAAACACTTTGCTTATCATTGCAGATAAAAACAGTGACTGAAAATATTCTAATTGTTACAAATGTTGCCAACTTGAACCAATTCATCCTAACATCTCTGTGGTTCTTCACTAATTTAACGGATTGAGCTTAAATTAGACATTAAGACTTTCTTTTTAACACCTGGGTTATTTATTGAATTATCAATTTAGTTAACAATAGGCTACCAGCAATTGGTCTATTTACAAAAAAAGAAAAAAAAAAAAAAAAAAAAAAAAGCAGAAACAGGTTTTTGTTTCCATCCATTTTTATTGAATTTAGGTACCTTAAGTATGCAGCATTAATTTCAGTTAAATTTTCATTTTTACTCAGATTTTATGACTGCTTTTATTTCATTTAACAAGATTCCATTTATTTTACCATTTCATTTACATTTAAATGTGGAAAACCCAGTGAGATTAACATGGTTTTGTTTTTTCTGTTTTGTATCCTTTTACTACGAGTGCTACTATTATCTATATATATAATTCACTAAGCCGCCGACATGTAGATACCCATGGAAAGCACGCAAGATAGCCACGCCCACCAACTCTAAGACCATTGGATACGACGACAACTCGCAGAGCCACGCCCACCAACTCGGACGCAGCAACTCACAGAGCGGGGCGTCATTCGCGTTCGCCTCTGCTGCACTCCACATGCACCTCTGAAGAAGTATGTTTGTCGCGAATGTGAATCGCTGTATGCGGCGTGTAGAACAGTTTGCAAGGGTATCCCATGGTCTTACAGTTGGTGGGCGGGTCTCCGTTAGTTGCTCTTGCGAGGTTCAGTCTCTCCCTGTGTATTTCCTGTGCGACACACACACACACAGAGGCAGCACGAGAGAGAGAGCCGCGCACACACACAGGTAGCGCCAGAGAGAGACAGATGCGCACACACACACACACACACACACACACACACACAGAGGCAGCGAGAGAGAGAGATGCGCACACACACAGGCAGCGCCAGAGAGAGACAGAGGTACACACACAGGCAGTGCCAGAGAGCCGCGCACACACACAGGCAGCGCCAGAGAGAGACAGAGGCGCACACACACACAGGCAGCGAGAGAGAGAGAGAGAGCCACGCACACACACAGGCAGGGGGAGAGAGAGGGAGAGAGAGAGAGAGAGAGAGAGAGAGAGAGAGAGAGAGAGAGAGAGAGAGAGAGAGAGAGAGAGAGAGAGAGAGAGAGAGAGAGAGAGAGAGAGAGAGAGAGAGAGAGAGGGCTGGACTCATAAGGTAGGAAGGCAGTTAAAGAATGCACTGGGCTTGATTTTGTTTTCACTTCTGTTTACAGCGATCGGTTCGTAGTGTGCATTTTTGAAATGTTAACTTTTCTTGGTGGTTTATTAAATTACGGATTTTTTCAAATGTTAATTTTTTGTTGCTATAGCGCAAACTATTGCAGTGTTAGTTTTCTCTGTTGTTCAAGGTTTTCTCAGTGTTATTCAATGTTTTTATATTTAGTTTACTATTACGCAGTGCATTCTATGGTTTAATTAACTACATCTGTGCTTAAAAACTTACAAAAATATATATTTACATACAGTTCGTATGGTCTGGAACAGATTAATTGTATTTCCATACAATCCTATGGGAGAAATTGCTTTGGTTCATGACCAAATCGGTTTACGACCCGAGTTTTGGAACAAATTATGGTCGTGAACCGAGGTTCCACTGCATTCTTTTCGGTTATGACGCACGACCGCGTCCACCATCGCAAACTGTTTTACACGCCATGGTCTTAGAGTTGGTGGGCGGGTCTCTGTGAGTTTCTCTTGCGAGCGGGCACATGACCAGGTGGTGTGTATGCTTCGAGAACGAGGGTGGACGTGGCAGGACCATCTAAGAAGAGGCATGTTTGTCGCGGATGTGAATCACTGTATGCGGCGTGTAAAACAGTTTGTTTGTCGCGGATGTGAATTGCTGTATGCAGCGTGTAAAACAGTTTGCGAGGGGTATCCCATGGTCTTAGCAGTGTCTATGCTTCGATGTGAATCGCTGTATGCAGCGTGTAAAACGCTGTATTGTATGTTGCCCTCTCCAGAGTAACATCTTTTCATTCATCTACAGTCGTATCCTTCAAACCAATCCCATTTGGACAACTGTCTTTTTCAGGAAGTGCTCACCCATCAATACATAATTATGCGGTGTATGCTATGCTGCAGGTTGGCTAGTAAAAATAAATGCACTTGTTTTGTTATCTTTGTCTTCCTTGTAATTTTCCTCCAGGGCCTCATTCTTCTCTTTGCACACAGGAGTGAACACATCTTTCCTCAGAATAAGAATACAATTCAACTAGAAATTCTTCAACTTAGCCCGGGCTAAAGATCAAAAATCCAACAAGAGCCAGTACACCCAAAAGTTTTTGTGGGGGAGCTTGACATGGTGCGGGAGTGGTTTGGGGCATTGTGCTTTAACCCAGCCAAATATTCCCCCTTGGAGCCAGGCCAGTTGTGCTTCAACTGTGTTTGTAATGTACAACAGCAGCTTCAGCTTGATCTGTCACATTACATCTACAGTGGTGTGAAAAACTATTTGCCCCCTTCCTGATTTCTTATTCTTTTGCATGTTTGTCACACAAAATGTTTCTGATCATCAAACACATTTAACCATTAGTCAAATATAACACAAGTAAACACAAAATGCAGTTTGTAAATGGTGGTTTTTATTATTTAGGGAGAAAAAAAAAAATCCAAACCTACATGGCCCTGTGTGAAAAAGTAATTGCCCCCTGAACCTAATAACTGGTTGGGCCACCCTTAGCAGCAATAACTGCAATCAAGCGTTTGCGATAACTTGCAATGAGTCTATTACAGCGCTCTAGAGGAATTTTGGCCCACTCATCTTTGCAAAATTGTTGTAATTCAGCTTTATTTGAGGGTTTTCTAGCATGAACCGCCTTTTTAAGGTCATGCCATAGCATCTCAATTGGATTCAGGTCAGGACTTTGACTAGGCCACTCCAAAGTCTTCATTTTGTTTTTCTTCAGCCATTCAGAGGTGGATTTGCTGGTGTGTTTTGGGTCATTGTCCTGTTGCAGCACCCAAGATCGCTTCAGCTTGAGTTGACGAACAGATGGCCGGACATTCTCCTTCAGGATTTTTTGGTAGACAGTAGAATTCATGGTTCCATCTATCACAGCAAGCCTTCCAGGTCCTGAAGCAGCAAAACAACCCCAGACCATCACACTACCACCACCATATTTTACTGTTGGTATGATGTTCTTTTTCTGAAATGCTGTGTTCCTTTTATGCCAGATGTAATGGGACATTTGCCTTCCAAAAAGTTCAACTTTTGTCTCATCAGTCCACAAGGTATTTTCCCAAAAGTCTTGGCAATCATTGAGATGTTTCTTAGCAAAATTGAGACGAGCCCTAATGTTCTTTTTGCTTAACAGTGGTTTGCGTCTTGGAAATCTGCCATGCAGGCCGTTTTTGCCCAGTCTCTTTCTTATGGTGGAGTCGTGAACACTGACCTTAATTGAGGCAAGTGAGGCCTGCAGTTCTTTAGACGTTGTCCTGGGGTCTTTTGTGACCTCTCGGATGAGTCGTCTCTGCGCTCTTGGGGTAATTTTGGTCGGCCGGCCACTCCTGGGAAGGTTCACCACTGTTCCATGTTTTTGCCATTTGTGGATAATGGCTCTCACTGTGGTTCGCTGGAGTCCCAAAGCTTTAGAAATGGCTTTATAACCTTTACCAGACTGATAGATCTCAATTACTTCTGTTCTCATTTGTTCCTGAATTTCTTTGGATCTTGGCATGATGTCTAGCTTTTGAGGTGCTTTTGGTCTACTTCTCTGTGTCAGGCAGCTCCTATTTAAGTGATTTCTTGATTGAAACAGGTGTGGCAGTAATCAGGCCTGGGGGTGGCTACGGAAATTGAACTCAGGTGTGATACACCACAGTTAGGTTATTTTTGAACAAGGGGGCAATTATTTTTTCACACAGGGCCATGTAGGTTTGGATTTTTTTTCTCCCTAAATAATAAAAACCATCATTTAAAAACTGCATTTTGTGTTTACTTGTGTTATATTTGACTAATGGTTAAATGTGTTTGATGATCAGAAACATTTTGTGTGACAAACATGCAAAAGAATAAGAAATCAGGAAGGGGGCAAATAGTTTTTCACACCACTGTATATCCCTGCTTTTGCAGCTTCCTCTTTCAACATTCTTATGTTAGGCATTTGAACCAATATCTTTACCCCATCCATTCTATAAATTTAGCAACCTTCTATGTACTTCGTCCACATCATTCGGTAGCAATTTGTTAATATCTGAGGTCTTTGAAACATATTCTGCTCTTGATACCTGTTATCAGCAAATGTACTTCTTGCACTCTTTTTTCATTCAACTTTCAGATCATGTATTTTCCTTTTCCTTGCCATCTGTACAAAAGTTCATCTACTACCAGATCCTATTATAATATATATTTTTATTAAAACAAATGTAGTTTATCCTCTACATCATTTTGCTCCTCCTTAAAAACAATCATGCAATTAACACCATCTGATTCACATATTACATTTTTTTCCTTCCGTTTTAAACAGGTTACTGCACTATATGCACTTGTCCTCAATATTTTTGCAGTAAAGCCCCACAAACCTCCTCATACCCATAAGTACAAATTATTTTACCATGGCGCTCATGAAATTGCCAATAACAATTTCCTCTCTTTGACAGACACTTCTACTAATCTGTGGGTCATGTTATTCAACCCTCATTCATCAGTTGTTTATTGATATTAGAAAATACAATATATTCACTTTCTCTATCATACCAACCTATTTATCCTCTAATTTTAAAATCACAAGGTCTCATACTGTGAATTCAACTTCTGTGCTATCAATCCCAATTAGTGATCTTGCAATACCAGAATTGTTGTATTTGATACCAATACCAGTGAAATTTTACGATATTCAATACCTTTTGAAAACACAACGAAAACAGAAATCTTATGATTTCTTTTTATTAAAGTACCTCCATTATTGTAGTGAATAATATTCTGCCTTTTCTGTAATAAAACATATACATATACTAACAGAAACCACAGGTTTAAAGTACTAGTATATATATATCAAGTAGTTACCCGACTATCCATTAAGTAAACTAATCTTATCATTCATAAATATCAAAATACAATGCAGGGCTTGAACGTTAATGAGTGGCAAAGGTAGAGATTCATCCATTGTAACAACAGATGGGGCGTTGTTAATCTTGGAGGATTTCAGGATAGGGTTTAAAAAGAATGGTATCATCTTAAAATACCTTATTTATCTTAGCATGTGCACATTCTAAATTTATTCTGACATTTTCTGTCCAGTAAATGAAAATTACTGCTTACAATCCATACTATATATAAAAATTCAAACATTATATATACTGATTAATTAGTAAATTCCAAAATAATTCAGGATATTTCCATTTAAACAAACTCTTAAAAGCTGTTTTGTAATAACTCACTTTTAAAGTGTGGTTTGGGAGTGATCCACTATGTTAAGTTTGTAACATTTGGTACTGTAAGATTTTAAATTTGTAGCATTAGCTGGTTATAAATAGAATAATATTTGATGGATGAGTCAAATTCAAATTTTAAATGTCGTAAAGTCATGGTGCGTTGAATTTTCAAATATGACCTTTTTTTCCTTTTTGTCCCAACTTTAAAGCTTTCTCTGTGAAATCAAACTTGTCAGTTTTGCATTAATCCTTTTTTACAGAACTCATATTAAACAGCTTTTGTTTTGATGTTTTCAAGGTTTCTTATGTGAGTGATCACATTTTGTTATTGCTTATAACTGTGTACAAATCCAGAATTAAATAAAATCACTTTGACTGTTACTCATACTTAAAAATGTATTCAGTTTATGTAAGTATTACATTCTTCAACATACCTTTCACATATAATGAGGTATGTTTTCACTTATGGGTTATACTAGTAAATGGTAGTTTACCTTCAAAAGCCAAATGAAGCACATATTCAATGTTTCTGATTCATATTTAACAATGAAGTATGCCATTTTAGATGTCCTACTAACTGCATTTTCGGCATTTATGCATTACTGTTAACACAGTACATGTTGTATTAATAAGGACACGTACCTTGTCCAGTCGAAACATTGAAAACCTAAATACATTTTTGCGTTTTAAAAATTAGAACAACTTGTGCTATTACAGTTGTAGACATGCCAAAAAGACACTTTGTTTGAGCCTTTGTTCTATGTTTACTTGCTGCAACTTTTGTTAGTGCTGCCAGTCCTCCCACATTCCTATATACAGAACTGTGGATGCATGTGGTCCCACCTCCTTGACATTGAAGTGGATGTGCTGTTTAGAATATGGACGGATGCTTAGACTGAAGTGCTCATTACAATTTGAGAATGAATGCAAAGCCTCCATTCATTTATCGGGGATATAAAAGGACACTATTAAAAGTGATGAATCTTGTTATCTTTTTGACCTCAGACAATTACACCTCATTTTATCAGTAATATTATTTAGCTTTCAGAGCATGCACAAATCTGTTTCTGAACTAATTCCACAATGGGGGTAAAAGTGACAATAACAGGAGCCTCTGTGTGTGTGTGTGTGTGTGTATGCATGTTTTGCCTTTTTTTCCCCTATGTGAACACAAAGCATTTACAGACTTGACCTCAGCTGTTTTCCTTTGATGTTGTGCTATAGCACCACCACTGACAGCCATTTTTATATGGAGATTTTGCTCAGTTTTTTACATGTACTGTTGTGCCTTCTGCACTTTGTCTACTTGCAGTCGAGTGTAGTACCAACTTTCTCGGTACTACTAATATTGTAAAAAAGCTAATACCATCACATTTTCAGAACTTTGGTACTGAATTAGTTCTGAAGTACTGGTTCTAGTGTCCTTTCTATTCCCAATGAGTATTACCTGACCTTCACCTTTCCATTTTGTTTTCTGCATGCAACATATCCCTTTTCTCTTAGTTTGCTGACTTTCCTATTAGACATATTAGAATCCAAACCTCATTATCTCCCTCTTACATACACTACCTTCTGCTCATTGTGAGCACTCTACCTAAACTGCCAACAGACCCTTCAGGCTTTATGCCAAGAAGTGAACAATAAAGGTCATCCTCATGACAGCAAACACAATACATGTTTTTTTAGGAGAAAGTGGAGCTTCCTCAGAGTTTTAAGAAATGGAAGGGGTGATGTAACCGTATGTGACAGGCTGACATTAGAGCTCCATGAGTTGAGAGAGAGAAGTCTTGTACTGGTGAAGAAAAACAAAGTTGAACTTAAAGAGAATTTTGAACTACAAAGCCTGCTTAAAAAGCGATAGGCTTGAACATTTACTGTCGAGTTTATGGGTATACAGACTTTTAATCATTGGAACTCTTTAGGCTGCTGGATTTAGACTATTTGGTGGGTGGCAAGCAAGACTTTTGTGCTTGTTGTGTGTGTGTGTGTGTGTGTGTGTGTGTGTGTGTGTGTGTGAGAGAGAGAGAGAGAGAGAGACAGAGAGAGAGAGACACACACACACAGACACAGATGGACAGACAGACACAAACTGAAAATTGACAATATTAGATATCAGCTGAGGGATTATTTTGAAATCAGGGAATGCTGTAACTTAAGAAGCATGATGAATGAAGACAATTGCAGATTGTGTCATTAATTTCTTTGAGAGTAAATGGAATGTTTATGCAAAGTTGAAGGAAAAGCTAATCATGGATTAGAAGGCAGTTATTAGGTGGATTTTCTCTTGACAGAAAGTAAGATAAGGTCATGCATTTCTAACTATTTTTAGCACAGCTTAACCTTACAAAAGGTGCAGATGCAGTACATTGTGTATAGAAAACAGAGCTGAGGTAAGTTGGGGATGAGGAGTGAGTTGTGACAAACAACTTCTGGTGCAACGGAAAAAAAAAACAAAAAAAAAAAAAAACAAAAACACACACACACATCTCCCTAAGAATGACGAAGATAGTAGAAAGTTAGAAAGTGGAGATAAGGAGCAACACATTAACCTGGATAAAACATGACGATGGTAGTCAAACCATCATATTTTCTATAAATCTATGCCGGGGTGGGCAATGTCGGTCCTGGAGAGCCGCAGTATGTGCAGGTTTTTGTTCCAACCCAGTTCCTTAACGAGAACTCAATTATTGCTGATGAAGCACATATTGCTTAAGTGCTATTTTGATGCTTCATTTTAGTGGTCTCGCTTGTTAAGGTTCTCCAATCTTAATTGCTTATTTCAATCTTAAACTGCTGCATTCAGTGTTTTAATTGCTCCTTATTAGCAATAAGATAAAGACAAAGCAGCCAGCAGTTCTCCAGCTAGCTTTTTTTTCCAATTACATCTGTGTGTGTTCATCATGCACGGTTTGATTTAATAAAATACTTAATAGAAAAATGTGACAGACTGAAAATGATCTGTTTTAGGCTTCAAATCATTTGGATGATATCCTTGGAAAGGAAAAAAATCTACGATATAAGAGCTTTACATTGCACAGGCTAACAAGCCATAAAATTAAATAAGGTCTGAGATTGGCAATGATTGGTTTCTAATTAAGCAATTGGGTTGGAATGAAAACCTGTAGCCATTGTGGCTCACCAGGACCGACATTGCCTACCCCTGATCTATGCCATACACCACCATCCGAAGAAAATTGCTGCTTGCACATCAATGGCCGCAGATAAATCAAACCATAATATAAAGAATCATAACCATGTGACCGTAAAATCAATTTTGTGACACAACATTTCTTGTAAAAGGTGTCTTTGCTTGTAGATTTACTATACATTAACACCCATTACCAATCTAAACAGAGCAGATTTAAAGGACCAAAAAAATCCAAAGCAAGGTAGAAACAAATTTCTCAATATTTTCCCATAACACATAGTATATACCAATGGTAAGATAATAGATTTGTCAATTTACTTTAAAGACAAGCTTGGTTAAAAAAAAAAAAAAAAAAAAAGTAATCAGCATGAAAAAAATAATCTCACCTTTCTGTACCTCCACAGCTGGTTGCCTTTCATTCCATGGCAGTCATATAACGTTACTGGACTATTATTGGAAATTGCATCAAAACACACTTTTTTTGTATGCAGAGGATCCCCAACACGTATATCTTCACGCCAACCAAATGTAAAAATCTAAAATGACAACCAATCATCAGAAAAAACATCATCAGTACTAATGTCAGAAAGCAGCATGCAGAAAAATGATTATTTATTTAAGGGAATAATTACGATATTAATGAACAAATTAAGTATACAAGGAAAATAAACTTTGGTAATGGTAAATTTTCACACCTGACCATGATTCCAACCAGTGTCACCCCTTCCCTTCAGGCACACTTCAATCTTGATTGGGGAACCAGAGACACTTTGCTTGCTTTCTACGCACATGACTGTGCCAACATTGCGGATCTGTAAGGTACAAACATGTGACTCTAAAAATATCTTTAACATTCTGAATGATACTTTGTCTAGTCCTTGTAGCCTTATAGTGCTTGAACAGTGTTTAATGCACATCCTTCTCTTATATACAATTCTCAGAAATATCAGCACAAATATGCACAGTGCAGCTCTACCAAAATAAGAAAAAAAACATTAATAAATAACTATTTTCTAGCACTAAATTTAAAACTTTGTAGGCCATAAACTCATTCATTTCATAAAAAAGTTTAAAATAGCTCATCAGTACTGAAAATCTGTGCTATGAGCTCCTCATAAGAATGTTTTCTACATTGGGTTCAGTGCTGCTGGGACTGGCTACCTGCAATCAAACTGGACAAGTGGGTAAGAAAATGGATAGATGGATTCATTAAAAATATACATTTTTATATGATTATATGCATAGACTTCCCTTTTTGAAGCTTAAGGAAATAAGGCATGGACTTATTTTGGAATAATAAGAAAAAAAATATGCATGTAGACACACAATATTAGATATCTCTAGCTCTCTTCCTTTCCTATTTTTACTGTTCTATATACACATCTACATTATATACTCATAGATGTGACCTGCTAATATGCAGTCATAATGAATGTGTTAGATCACGTCCCAACAGGCCCTGACACTACAACCAAGACCTTGCTTTCATTTTTGCTATTCACATTTTTTGGAATTGAAAATGCAGTATATTTTGTACCTATTTTTTAAGCTACATTATTTTGTTTAGTTCATCATTTTTAGGCTTATTATTCATGGATTGAAATACAGTATATATATATATATATATATATATATATATATATATATATATATATATTTTTTTTACTTTCCACCTTAGGCAGAATTAGAGAGTGCTAACACTTGTGCATTTGTAATGTACATTGTATTTTTTGTTTTTAATTTTGGTGTCAGTTAAATCCCAATATGGAATAAATCACATATACACAAGCCAACACCCAATAATGCAATCAAATTCATTGGGATACTGGACAAGCATTAGAATCAACCATACAGGAAAAGTCTTAACTTGAAAATTATCTATTTCTATTTGAGAGGCAGAAAAATGGACACACAGGAACTGTTTTGAAGGCTCACGCTCACATCAAAGAACTAATTTAATGACATGAAATAAAGAAGCATCAACTAAATGAATGTGCAAAAGGTCATTGGTATACATGAAGGGAACATATTCTAAATAGTGCTGTTAGATACTTGGCTTAAAACTCTAAGAACTGGATGCTAATCATTTGTACTTTTCGGCTTACAATATTACTATCTTCACAAGCTAAAATAGCTATTAGCTATTAGGTCTGACATGGAGTGGCCCGCCCCAAATGTAAGACGGAATTCCCAGTGCAGGTAGTGTTTGAGGTAAGTGGGAGAACAGAATGCATAATATTTCAAAATTACAAGCAGACATTACACCTTTGCATTACATAAGGGTGTTCTATTCTAAATATATCAAGCCTGTTCATAATACCAAGGTAGAGTACAATTTTAACTATTTTCTTCACATATACCAAAGGCGAGAATGTTAAATTAACTGACAAATCTAAGCTGAACCTACATTGTGTGTGTCTATGCACTACAAATTACTCCTGCCCTCTCCAGGGTTAGTACCTGTGTCAGGATAGGCCACAAAACCTCATAACATCAGATAAATTAACTGGATAACTGTTGAAAATAACAAAACAAAAGCACACAAAACACAATTGATGCAGCCATTTTCACAAGATAGCCATAATCAAAACCAAGTACATTATATATATTAAACAAATATATTTAAAGAGTTGATACAAACCTCACCCCATGCTGCGGCAGGGGGCTCTACGGGTGGGTAGTGCTTAGGCAAGTCCCAAGCCACCTCTGTCATAAACCATTTAAAGCTTTTACAGTTTAAAGTATTTCTTAACTCCTTCTGGGATGTCACATCTCCAGCCGAAAGATGCCTGTATTCAGGTCGACGTTGGTAAATATACTCAGCATACTCATCCATCCAAACTTCTGCCACTCGCTTTAGATTCTGCAAAAATAGAGAGCCCAATGAATAATATATTCAGCAGCTCCCTGTGGAAAATTTTATTCACAATCAAAAATTAATAATATGAAAACTCTCAAAGATTCAGTTGTTTGGTTAACATTAAAACTGCAAGTAATTGTTAGAATTAAGTCTAGAATTTTTGCACCCAGACAATTTTAAGAATGAGTTTTCATTAAAAAATTAAAAACAAAATTGTGCCTTGTATATAATTCAACTGTGCATTGTGGGATATTTTATCATGATAGTTATTGTCATTGATTTCAGTGGTGCAGCTCAACTATGGTACGTTTAGAGCAAACTATGTAGAGTACAAGAAGGTTATGCTTAAGCATTACAGCACACTAGAGAACTAAGCGCAGTTTTAATCTTCAGTCTACAAATAAGACACACCAGCAGAATGAAGGGGACAAGCAATGAGGAAACATTTAAGCAAAAGGAGATTAAGAGGTGACATGACTTAAGTGATTATTATGAAAGGAATTAGTACAGTTAATTTAGTCAGGTACTTTTTATAAAAAAAGTTGAACAAGAATGCAGGGACAAATGGAAAGTGGCAAACTTTTTCACAAATATTAGTAAGTTTTTCTTCATACAGAGGACCACAGGTTCATGGAATAAGTTACCAAGTAGTGTGGTAGACAGCAGGACTTCAGTGAACTTCAAAACTTGATGTTATTTTGGTGGAATTAAGTGGATAGGATTGGCAAGCTTTATTTTTCTGAATGTCCTGCTTTCGTCAAAAACACAAGTTTCTAATGTTCTTTAGGGAGCTTCAAAATTTGACTTGATGTTATTTTTGGAGTCATTAAGTACAAACAGTGGGGCAAAAAAGTATTTAGTCAGCCATCAATTGTGCAAGTTCTCCCACTTAAAAAGATGAGAGAGGCCTGTAATTTTCATCATAGGTATACCTCAACTATGAGAGACAAAATGAGAGAAAAAAAAAAAAAAAAAAATCGAGAAAATCACATTGTCTGATTTTTAAAGAATTTAGTTGCAAATTATGGTGGAAAATAAGTATTTGGTCACCTACAAACAAGCAAGATTTCTGGCTCTCACAGACCTGTAACTTCTTCTGTAAGAGGCTCCTCTGTCCTCCACTCGTTACCTGTATTAATGGCACCTGTTTGAACTCATTATCAATATAAAAGACACCTGTCCACAACCTCAAACAGTCACACTCCAAACTCCACTATGGCCAAGACCAAAGAGCTGTCAAAGGACACCAGAAACAAAATTGTAGACCTGCACCAGGCTGGGAAGACTGAATCTGCAATAGGTAAGCAGCTTGGTGTGAAGAAATCAACTGTGGGAGCAATTACTACAAAATGGAAGACATACAAGACCACTGATAATCTCCCTCGATCTGGGGCTCCACGCAAGATCTCACCCCATGGGGTCAAAATGATCACAAGAACGGTGAGCAAAAATCCCAGAACCACACCGGGGGACCTAGTGAATGACCTGCAGAGAACTGGGACCAAAGTAATAAAGGCTACCATCAGTAACACACTACGCCGCCAGGGACTCAAATCCTGCAGTGCCAGACATGTCCCCCTGCTTAAGCCAGTACTAGAGAGCATTTGGATGATCCAGAAGAGGATTGGGAGAATGTCATACGGTCAGATGAGACCAAAATAGAACTTTTTGGTAAAAACTCTACTCGTCGTGTTTGCAGGAGAAAGAATGGTGAGTTGCATCCAAAGAACACCATACCTACTGTAAAGCACGGGGGTGGAAACATCATGCTTTGGGGCTGTTTTTCTGCAAAGGGACCAGGACGACTGATCTGTGTAAAGGAAAGAATGAATGGGGCCATGTTTTGTCAGATTTTGAGTGAAAACCTCCTTCCATCAGCAAGGGCATTGAACATGAAACGTGGCTGGGTCTTTCAGCATGACAATGACCCCAAACACACCGTCCGGGTAACGAAGAAGTGGCTTCGTAAGAAGCATTTCAAGGTCCTGGAGTGGCCTAGCCAGTCTCCAGATCTCAACCTCATAGAAAATCTTTGGAGGGAGTTGAAAGTCTGTGTTGCCCAGTGACAGCCCCAAAACATCACTGCTCTAGAGGAGATCTGCATGGAGGAATGGGCCAAAATACCAGTAACAGTGTGTGAAAACCTTGTGAAGACTTACAGAAAACGTCTGACCTCTGTCATTGTCAACAAAGGGTATATAACAAAGTATTGAGATGAACTTTTGTTATTGACCAAATACTTTTTTTCCACCATAATTTGCAAATAAATTCTTCAAAAAATCAGACAATGTGATTTTCTGGATTTTTTTTTCTCATTTTGTCTCTCATAGTTGAGGTATACCTATGATGAAAATTACAGGCTTCTCTCAAACTTGCACAATTGGTGGCTGACTAAATACTTTTTTGCCCCACTGTAGGATTAGTATGCTTTGTTGGGCTGAATGGTCTGTTCTCATCAAAATTTTTCTAGTGTTCTATAGTATGTTTAAACATCTTGCAATAACCCCATCCACTCATTCATTTTCTGATTGGGTATTGAATTTGCCATTGCTGGTAATTTTATTTCTCGCCAGAAGTATGCCATATAAGGTAGGAACTCATTGTGGATAAGACATGCTTTTATTACAATGTTCAAGAAGACTGTCAAGCTCAGCTGTGTAATTTGGAGTCATTTGTTAAGTACTAAGTTGTAGCCAAAACAATGGGTCAAATTGACATCCTATGACTGTGACCTCAACCTGTCATTTTCAAAATAAATAAAAAGCAATGTATACATATACTCAGTGGTCATATTATTTAGTACACTTACAGTTAGGTCCATAAATATTTGGACAGAGACAACTTTTTTCTAATTTTGGTTCTCTACATTACCACAATAAATTTTAAATGAAACAACTCAGATGCAGTTGAAGTGCAGACTTTCAGCTTTAATTCAGTGGAGTGAACAAAACGATTTCATACAAATGTGAGGCAACTAAAGCATTTTTTTAACACAATCCCTTCAATTAACATTATCTTTTATTTTATTGTATGGAGGTCTCCAAAATTTACAGTAGAATTGCACAATAAAGGACTGTGGAGGTGTCATCTTGGCAGCAAGTCCACCAATTTTTTAAATATGCCTCTACGTTAATGAAGAGCATAAGATATAATGGAGATTTTGTCTGTCCTAATGTTTGGCCAAACACCTAAACCTCCTGACCATTTCTCCATGCCATATATATTGAGCTGCACAGACAGGATTGGTTACTTGGAGAAGAAAGCTATACCTAAAAAGTGCTGCTAAGTGTAATTTATTTAACTGCCTGTCTGATAGGCGAGATAGGTTCCAGCTCAATGTGAGCTTAAATCCAAATACAATGACTCAGGAAAAGGGTGAAGGTGTGAATAAAAGCTACCAACCTCACTTCACCCCACATTAAACATTTAAAAAAAAAAAAAAAAAAAAAAAAACACACAAGAAAAAACCAAACAGCATTAAACAAGTCCAATCGATCTACAGCAGAAATTGGCACATAGTTATTCTGAGGACCATCCAGTAGAGGGCAATGTTGCCATGGAGAAAGAAAAAAAAACTTGAAATTTCAACAGCTGTATAGGTATAGATTGTAAAAATCCTTTTAAAAATAAAATACACCTAAAGATGATACACCAATTTTAAATTTACAGTATATTGCTAGAATAAAAATGGACATGAACCCAGGTTTTCAGCTACAAATACAATGATAAAATACTACTACTTCTTTACATTTATACACAGCTTTTCTCACTACTCAAAATGTTTACCTTTCAATTTTAGATTAATTACCAATGAGTTACTTATTAATTCAGTGGATGAAAATAAAATATTTACACAAATATACTGTCACTGTCATAGTCGTAGTTTTGCAACAGGTATATATTGGATACAATTGTGTAAATGTTTAGACTATTACCTTAAAGGTTAATCATCTGTAACTGACAATAAAGCACTGGCAAAGATTATATTAATCTTGGTCACTTGGGTATTACAATTAATAGACATAACAGGGCAAATCTGATTTGAGTTTGCTCATTTCCCACAGGGAGAAAACAGTTCAAAAAGATAAAGCATGGATTACAGCCATATTTACAAGCAGGGCATGAGTGCTTGAATCTATTAAAAATAATAAAGAATATTTTGATTGCAGGTGTAAGGTTATGGCTGATTTGGATTCAAAGAGCAGTTCAATAAAGTACAAGCAACTCTGTGCATAAGACAAATTACAAGTAGCAATGTAAGATATTAGAATGCAGCAAATGAATGCTCAGATAGCAGTTTGTAACAATGCTTACTCACTCCCTCCTTCCCCACACTTTTCCGAACATTTTACGACAACATACTGTACATTAGCCTGGATTCGGCTGCAACTCCAGCCCACTTAATCAATGTAACATGCAATTCATGATGCTTCAATCGATTGGCCGACAATTTAAATTGCCCAATTTTCACTATCTGCTTGTCTAAGTTTCATGAGAATTTAGTTGCAGTGCTTCTATACAAAGCATTACAGTAGTTAAAGAAGCATGGGTGTTGTTTTGCAGCTGGAACAGCTTCTAAACAGAGAACAGCCAGATATATTTTGGAAGAGAGATAAGATTGGAATGTTGGCATTTACATTAAAGAAAATTGAATAATAAACTGAGAAAACAGAATCTGAGGAGTAATCCTATACATGGAGAGGAATAGCAAATCATATATATATATTGTGCCTGAACATTGCATGAAAGAAATGAGATGCGTTTTCAGCATAAACTAAAACAGAAACAGTTCAGAACTTCTAATTTTGTCCTTTAAGTAAAATGGATATTCTTTGCTCTAGTGTCGACAGTGAGTGAGCTTGTGTTTAGTATAGCACCTCAAAGAAAAAGAATAGACAAAGAAGAATTTGCCCTTGTTCCTTAGCAAATAGGCTTGTTAAAAGCGAAATTTGTCTGCTTACGCGTAAAGTTGTTAGGCATGTTATTCATTGTATTTTTATCAACAAGATGCAAGGCTATTTTATTAGAATTGTGGCTTGTTATGAAAAGCATTTTATTTTCTTTTATGGATAACTGTTTAGTGTACATGTTATATTAGTATGAATTTCAAGGGGATTTTATTTATTTTAGTACTTTGTATAGTTATTGAACAATAAGCCTACAGATTTTTTTTATTGATAAACTGATAAAACATGTGGTCTGGAGTTTAATTGATAAAATAGTAAGGTTTACACTTTAATATAGAAAAGAAGGTCTCTGCACAGAAGCTTATCATAAAAAATTGTAAAATGATAAAGAAGAAGAAAAAAAATCTGAATGTACTGGAATAGGCTAATTCCAGCAACATGAAATCTTTGATCGGTATTGACAAAAAAAAAAATCTTTAAATACAACAGTTAAGTATGCTTCAAACAAATTCTAAGCAACATTTCAGCATTCAAGAAGATTTAAAATAATCAGGTTGACTGACTGTGTTCTGGGCACTATTCTGAAATCCCCGAAGGAAGCAGCTGAAGGAAAAACATTGGCTAAGCTTCTATCGTGAAAACTGTCTTTACACCCTCTGCATGACACCCTGATCAACCAGAGGTGTATATTTAGCATGAATAATATAAAGCTGCTTCTACCCCAGTGCTCTACTATGGGAGGTAATTTTTTCCTTTGTTAATCAGCTATAATTATATGTTATATAAATTCTATGTTATGCTATGCTGTGTTTTTTTCACTATTTCAGTATGTTCACCTGTGCTGAGATTATGAACATTTACTTTAATGTTTCACCCTCAGTCTGTTCTGTGTAGTTGATGTCAGCTTTTACCATGCTTCAATTTCCCTTTCGGATCAATAAATATTTATTTGTAATTTAGTACCACTGAAGCCTTTCTTCTAACTATGACATTTGTATCAAATAAGAAAATAAACCATTGCTATACTACATTTAATTTACCGTAAGGAAGCATGTAAAGTGCAGTTATTTAAGCTTAATTAAGTATTGAAATTTCTAAAAATCAAATCGCAGTATCAAACCATCCCCAATCTCCCGTAAAGTTTCTAAAGCAGTTTTATAGATAAACATATATCACTTTATTCTTACATAGTACACTTCAATTTACAAGCTACAAGACGTGTAGATATTTACAAATACAGTTAAGTTTAAAATATAAACAAAAACATTAAAAATACTAAATATAAAAAAACCACACAATATATACACAGAAGTATATCACAGAAATATATATATATATTTCTGTATCAGACTTACCCTTGCCAAGCTAACTCCACTGGGAACCTTGTAAGGAACATATTTCCTATATATATGTCCAACTCTGGAACAGGGAATATCCTCCATTCGACCACCACACATCCAAACCTGTCAATGTATAGTGCACTTTTTGTTATGGTTGCTTTACTTAGTGAATTTACAAGACATTTTGCTAATTTTAGAATTAAATAGCCTTTATTTTTAAAATTATAAAAATAAAATTATTGAAATGATTAGTATAGTATACATGAAAAATCTAAAGTAAATTCAACTATGGGTTAAAATTTCCTTATTGACAGATACGCTCCCTGACTAACACATTAAAGCATCACTTTTTTTTTTTTTTTGCTGTGAACATTTATTTTTTCCAGGTATAACATGGTGATATCATCAGATCAGATAACAAGTTATTATTAACCCTAACCATTCAAGCAAAACCTAGAATAAGCATAATGTTGGCCGGGCAGTCTTTTGGCTTTGGAACACCACAGGTTTATTTTCTGCAACATTCCACCAATTGGAGTTTATTTTCCCAAACTGCCATGCCATCTGACCATACTCTGCTATTAAGCTGGACATAAGGATTCTCTGCTGTTATCAATTGCAATTTTAAGCTTTTACTTTCTTTTGTAGCTGTCTAGTTATTGTTATGTTAAAGCACTTTATGTATGAAAATGTGCTAAAAATAAATGAATTTGTTGTTTTAATATACAACACCAGCATCTGGAACTCCTTTAAAATATTACAGTTGAACAAACAATGAAAGATTAATAATGGTAGATATTTATGTCAAGCATAAGTTAAATTAGATGAGTAAATCATGTGCTTTATGCCTACCTATTCAGCAGTGTGACTTCTTAACTAACGACCAAGTTAAATTCTGCCAGAGGCATATCACACAAGCAAGCTCTATTTAACTGTCAAATCTCCTATAGACTAGTGATATTATAACAGAGACAACCAACACAGAACTAAACATTAAATACATCAGACAACATAAAATGGAATAAGAAAATATTCAGGCCCCTTCACTTTTCACATTTTGTTATGTTGCAATCATTCCAATTTACTTTTTCTCAGACATCAAGCAAAATTCAATACCTCAGAATGGCAAAGTAAAAACAGGATATTAGACATTTTTGCAAATTTATTAAAAATAAAACTGAACTAAGTGTGAAATATGATCTGAAAACCACAGTTGCAAAGTTAATAGTTATGAAGATCATAGAGAGTCAAAACTGCAGAGAAATCAAAAATGAAGAATACATTTTTAAATAACATTAAATTTTCATTACTGTATTTTTAATTCATGTACAAAATTTACTTATAATATACTCTTAATATAGAATATATATACATATCAGAGCAGAATGACACAAATCAGACAAGGACTTGATTACAAGACTGAAAAATACATATACTGTATTTGTTTACAGTACTGTGCCTATTGTCTTGTCATCAACGTTGCAAAAATTATTCATGCATACTTTGTCAATTGCAAAATTATTTTTGATAGCATGCAAGGTACAAACTGTAAAGTTTACACAGCAGATGTCACTAAACCAAAAAATTCCACAGTGCTGTTGCGGTTAAGGAGTGTAGGTGAATAAAGAAGGAAATTCTCATTAAGTTTAAATTGTGGCCATGGGCTGGTAGAGAATGAATTAGGTGAGGAGAGAGAGAGAGAGAGAGAGAGAGAGATTATAGTTACCAGATTATAAAAAAAAAACAAACAAAAAAAAACCTCTTTTGGCAATTTACCTTGATCTCAAACAGAAAAATAAGATAAATCCAAAGTATAACTTTATTTATAATTTATTTATAAATATTTTTATAATCATAAATATTTATAATTATATATTTATTTATAATTTATTCTGAGAAAAAATTATTTCCTCATTAAGAAATAAATATTTTTTAACATAATCATGTGTGCTACATGGCACCCATGTATTTAATACACCCATATATTTACCTTTGACAATAAAGAAGCACTGAGACTTCTCCTACATCTTACAAGGTAGGAGAATATACAGCAGGGAATCTGGGACCAATCCTCTTTACAGAATCACTGCTCCATATCAACTAAGTTTCTAGGTACTCTCTTGTACACTCTCCTCTTCAACTCACCCCACAGGTTTTCAATGGGATTAGGTCCAGGGACTGTGACAGCCATGGTAGAACCATGATTTTGTATTCCTTAAAACAATTTTTGTGTTGATTTGGACACGTTTAGGAACATTTTCCTACCTGAAGATTCAATAACAACCTAGTTTTAGTTTCTTGGCAGGAGCAGCCAGATTTAAATTTAAAATCTCTTGGTATTTCACAGAGTACAGGATATCAAATACCCTAGCCAGGCTCCCAGGGCCTTTGGAGGAAAAACAGCCCCACAGCATCTGATAACGTCCACCATACTTGACAGTGGAGATCAGGACCTTTTAGGTAGCTATCCTTCTTTTTAAGCTAAACCCACCTTGAGTGTTTGTTGCCAAAAAGCTCAATTTTCATTTTGTCTGACCAAAGAACACGGCTAAAATCAAAGTTCCAGCAGCATTTAGCAAGCTCAAGGTGCTTATATTTGTGGTTAAATGACAGGAAAGGCTTTTTTCTGGGATACCTTCCACATAATCTGTTGGCACAAAGATAAAGTCTGAAGGAAGTTTTGGAGACATGGTGACCCCAACATGCTACTTGTTTCCATTTTCTCAAAATAAACTTGGATTGTCTTCCAGGAAAGTTGGTAAAACTTCCAGCTGATTTTAACTTTTTAATCATTGCCCTAACTGTACATATGGACATTTTCAGGTGAGAAGCAATTTTGTTATAGCCATTTCCTGACTTATGAATGTCAACACATTTTTCTTTCATATGAATTACATTTTCTCTTATCTTTTCCATGTTGAATAATGAATAAGGGTATTTGACCTCTGTGTCACATCCTATTTATACCCCAGTGAAACAAAATGTCATGGATTACTGATTGAAAAAGTTTCAGCACACTCCAGAGATGGATCTACATTGGGGGGAATATGGTGGCATTTGCCACCCTAACAAAATTATGCGTCACCCCATTTGCCCCTCCATGTAAATATAAATCACAAAAACTGTAATTAATAACTCACCCTTCCACATAAACACCAGGGGTTTGTTCAATGCATCACTTGTGTATCCTTACTGTTTTTTTTCTGCTGCTATGAATTTAACGATGCCCAATTTGTGATACTGAGATCATCTGTCTCAGGTTAAAAGAATGAGGTAATTTTAAAAATAATTAATAAATTCTCTCTTTTTCCTCCAGGTCGTTGTGGTGTGTATAATTTACAGCTAGGTGCTTAGCTGAAGTTAGCACTAAAGAGTGTGGTATACTCAAAAAATAATTAAATCCGTTATAATTCCATGTTTTATGTTTACGGCATTTTAAACTTTGTTCTATTTATTATAATTATTAAAATAATTATTTTTGTTTTATGCTCATGGTTTGAGAACTCCATTTTACCCTACTACCTACAAATACTTGTCATTTCACATATATACATATATACATACATATATACATATACATGCATATACATATATATATCTAACATCTAGATTCAGGACTGATGGCAAACAGCAAGTATGCTTTTCAAGTTAAAGTGTACTACCCAGTTATTGATAGCATGATTAGGGAAATAGTAAGGTGTTTTTTCTAATACCAATTGTCGTCTCATGATTGGTATTCAGGCTCTAAATCCATTCAGTTCTAGCTTTTTGAGACAGGAGGATGTTCTTCTTTTGGCAAACACTAAATGAGTCCAATAGTGAAGACTTGAAACATGAACTTCAATAACTTCAAATAAGGAGAGTCTCAGAAAGACATAAAAGGAATGGTGAACAAAATCTTGCCACTCTACTGAAACTTGTACATTTTTTGGACCCGTACGGGATGTTTTCTTTGAGCTGCTATGGTTGTGCAAAATAGCTGTGGTAATATAGAATTACACACAGATATGTATGATAGCTGTGCAATCAAGAATCATTTGTGATCTACTATGACATAAAGAAGGTTGTCAAATTTGGCTATACTAAGCATCGAGCCCAAATCTTTGAATTTATATGACTTTGTTGAAAGATTTGCTGGACAACATGGTAAAGGTCGTATTCAGCTCTTATAGTTGAATTTTCTGCAGTTGTAATTGTCAGATGAAAGGAATACTGTTTTTCAGAAAGGTCTTTGCTGCAGATACTTTATAAATAATTTCAAAAACAACATGACACTTCATTTTACAAATGTACATCAACATTGTTGAACATATTTGTCTGTAGTTTCTTTTAAGATGAGAATAGTAAAATATGCTAATCAAACCAACTGCTGATTGCTACTGTGATGTTAGACTTATCTTTGTAATAATTGATTTTAATTACCTCATAAATATGCTTGCCTTGAACACTAGGTAGCACATACCCTGTATACAGTGTGTGCATCTGAAAGAATAATGTTTTTGTGTTGTGACCCTCCCAAAAATCTTCCTGCCACCTCATGTAAAATTTTCTAGATCCGCCCCGGCACACTCTGATCAACTTAAAAAGTAAGATATACAAGAAAAAATGCTTTGGTTAGACTTTGTTCATAAGACTTTCTAGGGGTGCCAATAATTGTGGCACATATGGTTTGTTAAAAAAACCCTCATCAAGAAATAATTATATTTTTTTCCTCAGAACAAGTTTACTTCAATTAATGGTTGGATTTCTCTCATTTTATTCATTGCGAGATTACGGTAATTCACCAAAACTCGATTTTTTTTTAAAAATCCTTTTAACTCATCTTACCAAAGTTCCAACAATTGTGAGAACAAGGAGGTTATTAAAAAAAAAAAAAACAACACTATCTACTGCAGCTTTAAGTTGAAAGGTACAATAGAATACTGAACACATTAAATAGACCGTTACAAAGAGTTGGAATAATGGTACACACAGAACAGTGCAAAATACAGAACTTTTCAAGAGTCAGGATATTTCTAAAAGTAACAACTGAAAAAGGAAGAAAGTTTAATGGGCAAAGCAAGACAAGAACGAAACCTTTAAAGAGGTTGCAGGGATATATGCAAGTAACTAGCAACTACTGTTCGTGTATATTATAGCCACTCAGCATATTTTCCACAGGTCTGAGCTGTGGGACAAGGCAGTAATATTAAATCAATTTCTTCACAAAAAGGAGCATCCAAGGTTGAAACTTTAAACCTCACAAAACCATGCAGCAGAAAATACATATTAAAGTCTGGTGGGAGAAAGGTATGCATTTCCAGCCTTAAATCCAAAAGATGTATTTGGCACAAGGCGAACACGGCTAATCATCTAAAGTACACAGTACCTACTGTTAAGCACGGTGGTGACGGCATCATGCTAATGCTATGGGACTGCTTCTCTTCAGTAGGGATTTGTCTTGTTTTCAGCCTGTAAATCAACAAAAGCTGAAATGTCAATAAGGGTGTGTTGACTTGCAATATTTAGTGTTTGTGTATGTGTAAATAAATATAGCTCTTTTGTTTAAAGAATATGGATAGACCTGTAAAAATAAAACAGGTGTAATGTTTGCTAAAGCTGCTCATTTACAATTCAGAAGCTTATTAAGGCAACTCAAAAAACATTCTTGAAAACTATTTCACAAATATGACTGTTATCTCTTAAATATTTTACGTGTTGCTGTCAACAGTGTAATGCTCATAACAGAATAGGTAGAAAGAGTTTCAGAAGTAGGTAATCCAGAGGCACAAACAGAAGTGAAAAGTATATATTAAGTTTTATTTGTGTAACTACATACAGATATTTTCTTTTAATATGGGCAACACAACTCGTAGCTCCAGGGCTCATATTTGATTGCTAGGCTGGCCACAGTCTGCACAGACTTGATTTGTAAGACAGAGTGGGAATGTGTATGCCTTGTATGACTGGGAGTTGACTTCTGTTATCCACCACATGCTGTCAAAAAAGGCTCAGTCTTAGTAAGCAATATTATATTAGAAAAGAAAAGGCAAAGCTGAGGGTGATCCAGGATGCAATATTTTTGTTTAATTTATTTATTGTTCTTACATTGAAGAAATCCACCTGTCCTTTTTCTGAAGCCACATCTATCAAATAAGGGTCCTGAAGCCTAACTTAACATCAAAGCATAAACCACTTTATCCATCTTTCTTGACCATAGCCACTGCCTCTCCCACCTCTATTCCTCCCAACTCACCTTCCACTCTAGACCCTTTTACTATGCACTGTGTTTTTAAAACTTTTTGTGCTAGTGTAGTCAGGCCAAGCCCTCAATTACCACCTAGCAGGTATGCTCTAATTTTATTCTTCCAACATCAATGTTGAAACCCTCCAGTGGCCTCCGGCACCCTATCCACCACTAAGGCATGGGGTGCACTTGAAGTGTTGTGTCTCTCAAGCAACCCTATCTGCCTGTAACAGACAGCTCTTTCCCAAACCTACCGACATCTTGACAACCCCTAGTGGCCTTACGTCCTTACCAAGCTTATTTGCCTTTTACTGTTCTGGGAGAACATTATCCACTTGACATTGTAAGGGAGTATAAGGTAAAACTTGAAAGCTTTTCATTTTTGTTTTTTACATATACTTGAAACATGATACTTATTTAGTTTCTTTAGCATTTTGCTGTCCAAAGTATCTAACTATAGTTCACTTTATTTTGTTGTAATTTCTAAGCACTGGTCATTTATTTTAACAATCAGTTTAAAAAGCAAGTTGTCACGCTATTGTAACCATTTTTAAAAAATTTTAAGTTAATGATTTGAGGAGCCATGTGCTAATGTCTCATTTTCACTTGTATTGATTATATCTTTATCTTTTGGAATTGGAGAGTGTAAGCAAAAAAAACCATGAGAGATAAAAATGTGCATACGCATGTTTGTATAAGTTTTGATGGTGATACCAGTTTAATAAGAGGTTACCCAGGACAGTGACATTAAAACAATTTTGCAGGGTTGTCAGAACTTCCTAATGAAACCTCCAGGGAAAACTGAGAAACACTAGTGGAAGGGACAATCCAGTATAGGCTCCTAGGTGGCAATATGTTCCAGGTGCCATGTAAGGGCATCAGGTTTGGAACACTAACAGAAAGAGATGCAGTCTGGATAGAAACAAAACATATTGCAAAAGAAAAAAATATTTTTTGCTTTTTCTTCTTCAGCACTTCACCAGGCTGTTGCCTCTTAGGAAAGCAGAAAGCTTTTAGAACTCCAAGCTGCATAGTTGTAATGTTGATAAAAGGTGTTAAACAATTGTATCAAAACTTTATATTACAAAGATGTTGAAACAGTGATAATTCACAGTAATGCTAGTATGCAAACGGATGAGGACTTATTTGGCAAGGAATTCCACAAGACCATATATATGTATATTAAAGCAGTAGCAGTTAAAACACACTACAGAGTGTCTTGCAAAATAGTTCAGACCCTTCATCATTTCTCTAATTATAATGAACAAGTCACTCAATAAAAATTTGTTCTCTATGATGTTCTCATTTCAAAGCACTAAAACCCAACATTATTTATTTATTTATGTGAAATTATTTTATGTTTAGGGAAATATAGTATATATTGGTAATTTGTCTGTGGATGTTATGTTTAGGGACATACAGTATATATTGTTAATAATTCTATTTTATTGCTATGTATGTTGTTCTTACACTTTCTAATGCAAAGCTTTGATATTTGAAGATATTATTGAATGTTTTCCTAACCATTTTTTTTTACATTTACTTGAGTAGTTCCTATGTAAGATACTTTTGTTTTTACTTAAGTAAACTTTTGTCTACATGGTAATACTAAATATGTTTTCCACCTAACTTTTCCTTGCTGTCAATATTATACAAAATTATAACCAGGTCAGACAGAAATTAATTCTTAGTGGTTAATGGGTTTAGTTTGTATTTTGATATAAAATACAATTCAGCTTTAACTGCTTGCGGTGTACACCAAGTAGTAACAGCAATCTCGCAGAAATTAACATGAATGAAACGAAGCGAGAAAGTCACAAAGTAGTAACTCTGAACATTTGGTGCTTGTATTTATGCGGTGCAAAATTTGTTTGATTTCTGACACCAAGTACCTATGTATCATTCTTTACCACATTTTTCCTCCAACAAAGCACCAAAATAATTATTTTTAATACCTGTTTTAAATGCACTTGTGTCTTCTCTAACCTTAATGAATGTTGATTCCACCTCCAGCAGAGATGTGAAATCATGCAGACAGTATGGTCGGAATGATTCATAGAAAGTAGCTTGCTGATGATCCATTACCCTGCTTGCATATTTTGATTTAACTGCAAGAAGACCATTACGATTGGTTGTTGCTGCTTTTAATAAAACAGTGAACATCTAGTGAATATTTTATGAATCCAAGAATGGCCATAAAATGAAAATCTTACATGTTGTTGGAAAGCTTCATGACATACAGTAAGCTACCTATGGAAAGTAATTCTTGAAAACTCTATCCAAAGGAGACAACTTGTGATAGAACAGGCCAGTAATTGCTTCGGAAGAGCTACAGAGTTTAGTAGGTGAGACCGGAGAAAGGGTGCAACAATCACCCATATCAAGAGCTTAGCTTAATGCTGTACTTTACATATGGTGGGGCACAAAAGAAGCCGTTACTCAAAAAACAAGCACATGTGGAGTTTTCTGAAAGGCATAAGAGTAAGTGAGAAAACGGTTTTATGGGTAGAGGATACAAAGAAAGAAACCTTTGGCCAAAGTTCATATGAGATATGAGAGTTCAAAGAGAGATGTACAATGGAACCTCGGTTTGTGAGCATAAGTCGTTCTGGAAACGTGCTCGTAGTCCAAAGCACTCGTATATCAAAGTGAATTTCCCCATAAGTAGTAATGGAAACTCAGATGATTTGTTCCACAAACCAAAAACTAAACTATTCATATAAAAATGATTAATACAAAATATAAAGTAAAAATACATAAAACAAATTAACCTGCACTTTACCTTTGAAAAGAATCATGGCTGGTGTGAGTGAGTTTCTAAACTCTTGTGGGATTGCACCCAACAGGACGACACAATCAGTCTCCCAGCGCTGTAGCAATTCGCCGTAAAACCGAATCCTAAAAGATCGCAGACATGCTATAAGCGCCTGCCGTCGATGGGTGATACAAGGAACATTATAAATGCGCAGGGCCCTGCCTGACTGCTGTGTATGTGTATAGGAGAGCGGCTGATCCCGCTACAATAAATAACCGCGCTGTTCTTGTTTCAAGCTGAATAAACCTGGTCTTGCTAAAGTACTGAGACTCAGCTTCGTGTTTTAGGGTGCAAGACAGGGACTTGCACGCACGAGCACACACACATACACACATGAGCACACACACACACGCGAGCGAGCGAGCACACACACATACACACACATGCGTGCATACACAGTCACAATGCTAATGCTACAGTAAACAGTATACGCTCGTACAGATGTTGACTATATGAGTGAGGCACGCCGACTCAGATGGAGAATACGAGACGATTGCCCACAATCCCGCAGCGAGAGAGAGAGAGAGAAGAACCATCAGCTCAGTTGCGGTCACATCACGCCCAGCAGACAAAGCGTATACATACTACTCTTACTGCAAGACCTCGCTGGTTTATCAAGTCAAAATTTATTAAAAAAAATTTTTTGCTCATCCTGCAAAACACTCGTAAACCAAGTTACTCGCAAACCGAGGTTCCACTGTATTTCATAAATTTAAACACTGCCCATGCCTCTTGGTATAGTAGAGTTCAGCATTATGTGGTGGGGTTGCTTTCCATCAGCAAGGACTGGCCATCTGGTTAAAACAGAATGAAGAATGAATGGTGGGAATACAAGAAAATACTGCAAAAAAATCTATTACAGTCTGCTTAAAAATTGGAGTTTGGGAAAAAAAATTTCCAAGTTGTCAAAACTGACTGAAGTAACCATTAAGGTTCCCAAGGACAAATATGAATGACCTTTAAGAATTATTATTATTATTAGTAGTAGTACCAAGGTGGACAAGGTTTTGGAAACAAGAACAACAATGTCCGTCACCTGGTCAGAGCCAATACTTTCTGAAAGAAATGAACAACACACCTAAAACATACAGCAGGGAAGGCCATTCCACGCAAGTGCACACAACTGTGAAAGAAAACATCAAGTGCTGGAATGTTCTCAAACATAATAAGTAGTTGGTACCAATCTCAACCAACCAGTAGAAGTATTCTGGAACATTGTTGGACAAATCAGCACTTCCACTGCAGTGATATGTAGGAAGATAAAATCTGAAAAAAGATCAATCAACAGGCAAGTCTGGTGGGGCGAAGAAGTTCAACTGGCCATCAAAGAAAAGAAAAAGGCCTACAAGATGTGGCAGTGGTCATGCCTTGACATAGAATTTTTGCAATATAAGACTATGAAGTTAGCTGCGAAATGGGCAGTGGCCAAAGTGTAAACTGAGCATTATGTGCATTTGTATGAACAATTGGGACACCCATGAAACCAGATTCACTGCCTTGTCAGCCAACTATTTCCTTGGTCTCCTTGCCCCAATGATGATTATTGAAATGAGAAATATACCTCTTGTTATGTATTCCATGGGAACAGCAAATTTTTTTTGGTCACTTATGAAAATGAGCAGTACAGGTGCAAGTTACAAGGTACTAAACTTAGTACAAGTCAAAGTAGACAACTCCAGGGCTGCAAGCACTACAGGAAATTACCTTAAATCCATAGAAGCAATGCAGACTGTACAATAAACGTCAGTATAATTATCTAAACAGACAATAGCAAGCAGAAAGAGTAAGATATAACAAGTGAATGATTAATTGAAAAAATAAAGGGGGCCAAAAATTGCAAACCACTGTTAAAACAATTTTACCAGTAACTCTTATCCTACCAGACTCGCAAAAAGACAAAATTCAACTGAAGTGAGAGACAGAAGCATTAGGAAGGAAAAAATGGTGTATTCAAAATAATAACCACTTACTTTAAAAGATATTTCATACTGCTCTCCACCCCAGATTTCAAGACCAGTGTCATAACCTCCTAGTTCCCAGAACCATTTTCTCTCAACTGCAAATAATCCACCAGCCATGACAGGGGACCTACAGGTGTGGAACACAAATGGAATGGAATAGTTAAAAAAACTTACCTAACAAATCATTACTTTAAACATTATTAAAGCAGAATAGGCACACATTTTAATTAGTAAGGCACAGAAAATTAAAAGTCAAAATGTTTATATTAAAATAAAACTCTAGATTTAATATAAAAGATAATATGCAATGAAAACTAGTAATATGTCAATAAATATGGATTCTATTTAATACTACTTTAATAGCCTGTTCCTTGTGTTTCAAGTAGTTGAGAAAACAAATCCAGTATACTAACACAATTGCCCCTCTTTAATGGTAATTTTTTACATTGTTTTTTTGCTTATTATACAAGTAACTGCGTTAAATCACTGAAACCAAAAGGTTACTGTTTTCCAGACTTAATTTTTCTAATTAGCTTTAATGTAAGTGATTAAAAGTAAATAACTGACTGAAAACAAGCATGAACTTTTTCAGTTTATGGTTCTTAACCAATTAAAAACTGTACCTATTAACTTCTAACTAATGGGGCTTTTACAGTGCTTGTAAGAAGCATTCACCCCCCCCTTGGAAGATTCAACATTTTATTGTTATACAACATTAAATCACAGTGGATTTAAATTAGTGTGTTTTGTCACTGATAAACAGAAAAATGACTTCATTATCATAGTGAAAACAGATATCTGCAAGGTGGTCTAAATTAATCACAAATATAAAACAAAATAACTGATCTCATAAGTCTTCACCCTCTTTAATATGGCACATCTAAATCATCAATGGTACAGCCAACTGGTTTTAGAAGTTACATACTTTGTTAAACAGAGTAACCTGTCTGTATTCAATGAGTTTTAAATTATTAAAGTATAAAATCACTGCTATTTGGAAGGTCCAACTTGTGGTAAAATCAGTATAGTGGCCTAACCTATACAATAAAGACAAAAAACACTCCAAGCTAAAAGGTGAACATAAAAGGTAGAAAATGGAAAAATTAAGATATTCTAGAAACTGAATATCCACCAGAGTACAGTTAAATCAACCATTAACAAAGAGTATAGCACGCCTGTAAATCTGCCTAGAACAGACCGACTATGAGGAAAACCAATGAAACTGAACGATTTACAAGCTAACATGGCTAAGATTAGAGAGGCTGTGCATATTAAAAACTGCTGCCTGGGTGCTTCTGTTGCAGCTTTATGCGAGAGTGTAAAGGAGAGAGGCCTTTGGCAGAGGGTGGGGGGTTAGGGCTGAAAATAAACAACACCTTAACTAAAGTTTGGAAAAATACACATGGGACTCCCTGAAGTCAAAAACATATGCACAATATCATAAATTGCTCCATCTCCAAGGTGAATTATAGTGGTAGTAGCATCATTCTCTGGGGATGCTTATCTGCAGCATGCCCAAGAAGAGGGTAAACTGAATCCTGCGAAGTATATGGAATTTCATGGAGGTCAATGCAGTCTGCAGGAAATATGCTCCTTGGGAAAAGATTTGCGTTCCAGCAAAATAACAGCTTCAGATATACAGTGCATTCATAAAGTATTCACAGCGCATCACTTTTTCCACATTTTGTTATGTTACAGCCTTATTCCAAAATGGATTAAATTCATTTTTTTTCCTCAGAATTCTACACACAACACCCCATAATGACAACATAAAAAACGTTTACTTGAGGTTTTTGCAAATTTATTAAAAATAAAAAAACTGAGAAATCACATGTACATAAGTATTCACAGCCTTTGCTCAATACTTTGTCGATGTACCTTTGGCAGCAATTACAGCCTCAAGTCTTTTTGAATATGATGCCACAAACTTGGCACACCTATCCTTGGCCAGTTTCACCCATTCCTCTTTGCAGCACCTCTCAAGCTCCATCAGTTTGGATGGGAAGCATCTGTGCACAGCCATTTTAAGATCTCTCCAGAGATGTTCAATTGGATTCAAGTCTGGGCTCTGGCTGGGCCACTCAAGAACATTCACAGAGTTGTCCTGAAGCCACTCCTTTGATATCTTGGCTGTGTGCTTAGGGTCATTGTCCTGCTGAAAGATGAACCGTCACCCCAGTCTGAGGTCAAGAGCGCTCTGGAGCAGGTTTTCATCCAGGATGTCTCTGTACATTGCTGCAGTCATCTCTCCCTTTATCCTGACTAGTTTCCCAGTCCCTGCCGCTGAAAAACATCCCCACAGCATGATGATGCTGCCACCACCATGCTTCACTATAGGGATGGTATTGGCCTGGTGATGAGCAGTGCCTGGTTTCCTCCAAACGTGACGCCTGGCATTCACACCAAAGTGTTCAATTTTTGTCTCATCAGACCAGAGAATTTTCTTTCTCATGGTCTGAGAGTCCTTCAGGTGCCTTTTGGCAAACTCCAAGCGGGCTGCCATGTGCCTTTTACTAAGGAGTGGCTTCCATCTGGCCACTCTACCATACAGGCCTGATTGGTGGATTGCTGCAGAGATGGTTGTCCTTCTGGAAGGTTCTCCTCTCTCCACAGAAGACCTCTGGAGCTCTGACAGAGTGACCATCGGGTTCTTGGTCACCTCCCTGACTAAGGCCCTTCTCCCCTGATCGCTCAGTTTAGATGGCCGGCCAGTTCTAGGAAGAGTCCTTGTGGTTTCGAACTTCTTCCACTTACGGATGATGGAGGCCACTGTGCTCATTGGGACCTTCAAAAGCAGCAGAAATTTTTCTGTAACCTTCCCCAGATTAGTGCCTCGAGACAATTCTGTCTCGGAGGTCTACAGACAATTCCTTTGACTGCATGCTTGGTTTGTGCTCTGACATGAACTGTCAACTGTGAGACCTTATATAGACAGGTGTTTGCCTTTCCAAATCATGTCCAATCAACTGAATTTACCACAGGTGGACTCCAATTAAGCTGCAGAAACATCTCAAGGATGATCAGGGGAAACAGGATGCACCTGAGCTCAATTTTGAGCTTCATGGCAAACGCTGTGAATACTTATGTATATGTGCTTTCTAAATTTTTTTATTTTTAATAAATTTTCAAAAACCTCAAGTAAACTTTTTTTCACGTTGTCATTATGGGGTGTTGTGTGTAGAATTCTGAGGAAAAAAATGAATTTAATCCATTTTGGAATAAGGCTATAACATAACAAAACGTGGAAAAAGTGATGCGCTGTGAATACTTTCCGGATGCGCTGTAGGCTGAACAGGACCGGAGAAAGTACAGTCCCCTGCAGCGCTCCTGTGTTGCTGACCACAATGTCAGACCTGCAGTTCCCGAGATGCACATACCGAGGTCTGCCTTTTAAGATAGTCCACGATCCATGCCACCAGGTATGAATCTACTCCCATCTCTGTCAGCTTGTCCCTAAAGAGCAGAGGTTGGATGGTGTTAAAGGTGCTAGAGAAGTCCAGAAACAATTCTTACAGCACAACTGCCTCTGTCCAAGTGGGAGAGGGATCGGTGTAGCATATAGATGATGGCATCCTCCACTCCCACCTTCTCCTGGTATGCAAACTGCAGAGGGTCGAGGGCATGGCATACCTCTGGCCTCAGGTGGTGAAGCAGTAGCTGTCTTCATCACATGTGACGTCAGAGCGACAGTCCTGAAGTCATTCAGCTCACTAGGATGTGATACCTTTGGGATTGGGGTGATACAAGATGTTTTCCAAAGCCTCAGGACTCTCCCCTGTTCCAGGCTCAGGTTGAAGATGCGCTGTAGAGGACTCCCCAGCTCCAGTGCACAGGCCTTCAGCAGTCGTGGCGATACTCCATCTGGACCCGCTGCTTTGCTAGCACGAAGTTTTCTCAGCTCTCTGCTCACCTGCGCTGCTGTAATTGTATGTGGGGATGTCTCTCCTATGCTGGTATCAGCAGAAGGATGGGTGGAGGGTGCAGTACTCCGAGGTGAAAGTGGGTTAGGGTGGTCAAACCTGTTAAGGAAGTTGTTCATTTGGTTTGCTCTCTTCACATCTCTCTCGATGGTGGCACCCCGCTTCGAGCTGAAGCCAGTGATGATCTTCAACCCATCCCACACTTCCTTCATGCAGTTATTCTGCAACTTCTACTCCAGCTTTCTCCTGTACTGCTCCTTCACCGCTCTGAGCTGGACTCGGAGTTCCTTCTGCACGCGCTTGAAGTCATGCTGATCACCGCCTTTAAAAGCCCTTTTCTTCTGGTTCAAAAGGCCCTTGATGTCACTTGTAATCCATGGCTTGATGTTAGCATAGCAGCGTACTGTTCTTACTGGAAATACAATGTCCATACAGAAGTTGATGTAGTCAGTAGTGCAGTCAACAACCTCCTCAATGTTCTCACTATGTGATCCCTGCAGGATATCCCATTCCGTAGTTCCAAAGCAGTCTCTCAGAGCCTGCTCTGTTCACAATAAGGTAATTTTGAAATTTGATGGCATGGGACCGGGCCATGTTTACCACTGTGAAGCATCCCCTCTTCTTTTCACAATAGTACATAAACATCTGTGAGGAGACCAGCTGCTGAACTTTTGGGAGAGGAATGTTGTTCCTTTCTTGTCTGATATAGGATTATAGCTCCTCAACAGTCCTGGGTCTCCTTTGTCATATTTTTCATTCATGATATGCTAAATGTTTTCAACTGGTGGAAGGTCTGGTCTCTAGGCAGGCCATTTCAGCACCCACACTCTTCTGCTACAAACCCATGCTGTATATAGATGCAGTATGCGGTTCAACATGGTCATGCTGAAATATGCTAGGTCTTCTCTGAAAAAGACATTGCCTGGATGGCAGCATACGTTGCTCTAAAACCTTTATATTCCTTTCAGCATTGATAGTGCCTTTCCAGATGTGCAAGCTGCCAGTTCCAAAGGCACTAATTCACCCCCATGCCATCCAAGATGCATGCTTTTGAAGTTTTGAGTGCTGATAACAAGCCAAAAGGTACCTCTCCTTTTTAATCCAAAGGACACGGCATCCATGTTTTCGACAAAGAATTTCAAATGTCAATTCATCTGACCAAAGAACAGCTTTCCACTTTGCCTCAGTCCATTTGCCCCGGAGTGGTGGCTCTGAGGTTAGGCATTTGCTTTGGCAATCGGAAGGTTGCCGGTTCGAATCCCATAAAAACAACAGAAATTACTGTACTCCGCTGAGCCCTTGAGCAAAGCCCTTAACCTGCAATTGCTTTGTCCTGAGTATGGTGTTAATCTGCATCCAGTCCTACAAGCAAATCCTCTAACTAGCAGAGAAACTTAAGGATTGGTGGCAGGCTTAGCATTCCAGCCACTGTTCCAGTGTGGTGCTGAGGTGTCACCAGATGCACTCGGGTCCCAATCCAGATGACTTGTCGTGTGGTGGGTGCGGCAACGCGCTATCAGCACATGCTCCCAACCATTTTAATTGGTTGTAAAATGTTCTTCTAGTCGTTTTTTTCAGCCTTGTGTTGCTCTTGTTCCAAATTTTTTGAGACGTTACTGCCATCAAATTCAAAATGAGCTAATATTTTTCATGAAAAAGTGTCTCAATTTTAACATTTGATATGTTTTCTATGTTCTATTGTGAATAAAATATGGGTTTATGAGATTTACGAATGATTGCATTCTGTTTTCATTTACATTTTACACAGCGTCCCAACTTTTTTGGAATTGGGGTTGCAATACAGATGAGACAGGACATTGGTTTCCTGGTTACTGCTGCTGCTATCCAGTTCCAGAAGACTACATTTAAGTGCCTAGTTTTTGTCTTTGTGGCGTTTATTGTTCTTTCTATTTTTGTATTGGCTTTTCTCGCATTTTTTTTTTTCAACCCACATGTCAAGATGAGCATATTAAGTTTGGCATCAACCCTAAACTGTTTCCACAGGAGTATGACGGTGTGGGTATAACTGTGCCCCAACTAGAGATGCTTTCTGCCTGGCACATAACGCAGTCCCTTGACACCTTTAATTTAAAGAAGCAGAACTGAAAAGCACATTTTTTTAAACTTTCATGAGCGAATGTAAAGTGCACTATTTGTTTTGGTCAAATCTAAATTCTTGCAATAAGTCATTTAAAGATTTAATGTTGTTGCCTTGTGCAAGGTTCTACCTTTTTCATCACTGACTTGTTATCAAGTAGTAGAAAAATATTTCTCTAATTTAAATATCATGTAGAATCATTGATTAATTTCCTAAATATACCTATTCCAATTTTTGCATGTTATGGGGAGAAGTAAAAATAAAAAAATCTATTAAAAAGGTGTTATTTTATAAAGTACTCTTAACATTGTTCTATGTGTGAGAATATTAAATTGCAGTGACAGTGCTAATGATGCAGGTGAAAACAATGCCAGATGCTTCAATTAACCTTAGCTGGTCAGGTCAGCTTTAGGTCTCTACAGCAAGAGTGTGTGAGAAACTGAGCAGCACTGGGGGATAAGTGGGAGTAAGACTTGCTCGAAAAGAACATATTTTGCATGAATTGCCTCATTAAAAAAATGCAATAAATACATATTAATCAGCTTCTGTTGGGGCATTTTACTCTTTTGAGTCTGATTCCAACAGTATACATTAAAAGATTCTGCAAGTAAATATGAAAAATAACAGTTAATAGTCTGAAGTATACATATTATTTCACTGATGATGTCAGAATTGTCCAAAAGTACTTGTTTTTCGGCACAGCCTACAGAAACCCTTAATAATAAAAATACAAATAAAATAAACTTGACTCTGGAGCATATTGAAAGTGCATCTTATTGCCTAAACTATCTTCATAATTATCATCTCAGATAGGTTACTAGAGACTGTTAATGTAAAGTGTTTTTTACTACTCTTATACCAGCCAGTCACAAATTCTTTGCTTTTACCAAAACTTTTGTTTCTGTGTGCTTTGCAATAATTGCTTTACCATGGATTTCTTTTTTAAAAGATTTGAAATTTAAAAAGCCATCTAACTTAATTTAAGAAAATGTTTTAAGATTGCAGATTATGTCATAATACCTTATTTTTTTTCTTTCTCAACATTAAAGTTGCTAATGTAATGTCTATGCTTCATAAGATTAGATCATTGTCCTTTAATTTATCTGAAAATTGCACTGTTTACATTTGAGTGTTTTAAATGATATTATCAAGGTGGACTGTTAGCTTCCTCATTGTCAATGTAACCTACTGTTTACACTGTGTGTAGCTTGTATATTGCCAGGATAATTAAGACAAACATGCATCTTGCCAATATTTCGGCATATCTTTATTCGAGGGTGATGGGGGACAGGTGAACGCTGCACATCTCATATATATTTCTCTTCTGGTTCTTCCTGCTTCCACTTCAAAACCGGTCCCACCCACACGCAGCTGACACAGCATTTCTCGATTCCTATTCGTCGTCTTCCATGTCATGCACTATACTGGCCTGCTGAGCGTAACACATCCAACAAGTATTCAAGGTGCTGCCACAATGGTAAAGTAGCTTTACCACCTTTGCGGGAGCCACCTGTGTCTTTACAACAGCTTCTTACACAGCAAACATCAGAAGCTAAAAATTATCGTGAACACATTTGAGAAATACAACTCTTCTCTAGCACTTGCTTCCATGGGTGCATAGTTAATTCAACCTCCTGGCCACGGACTATATCGTTTTAAAATACACGGGCAAATTTATCACCAAATCTCTCCACTATACGCTAACACTTCTACCTCTCCAGGATATGGACAGTTGTATGTTTTTGACACAGCGCAAGCTACTGAAGTATGCTTACAAAATAAAGCAAACTCTGCATGCAGCGAAAATGTACTTCTCCAGCTAGATTCCATGCTCAGATCCATCAACCCTGCTCAGTCCAATCCAACAGCATCTGTACGATTGGTTTTCAAGGAAAACCCTGGGCAGGATTTACGACGATACAATTCCCCGACACTGCGATTTTCGTCAGAGAAGATGGTGAAACGCCTGCCGAAAGGGACATTTGCATCTATTACATACGGAACTCCTATAAACAGATGTCCACGCTCAATATGAATTGCGATCCTATGGTTTACCCACTTTTATTCCCTTACGGAGACATTGGCTGACACAAAGATTTACAACATGTTCCCGATAAAAGAACCGCCCAGCGAATAAGGCTTACTCGATGCCAATTTTATGCGTACAGATTAGCAATGAGGAATACATTTAGTATTTTGCACTCCAGCGACAAACTATTCCAACAGTACGTCATAGATGCGCATGTTAAAACAGAGGGCGTGCGTCTCAACTATCTCAGATTACATCAACAAGATCTGCGCGTGGAACAATACAATGTTTGAATACAGACGCACTGCAAGCAAACATTGAAAATAACAACGTACGTGTAGGCAAAATGATCATATTGCCATCCACATTTCCAGGAAGTCCAAGATACATGCAACAAAACTATCAGGATGCCATGGCCATAGTACGTAAATTCGGAAAGCCTGATTTATTTATCAGTTTCACATGTAATCCTACTTGGCCGGAAATTCTAAATGCACACTGCGCCTTTCAAGAAGTATTTATTTCTACTTGATTTCTGAATTCCTTTCTCACCGTTTTCCGTTCCTATTCTTACACCGCCGTATGCTATGGCGGGCGTCGGTTAGTATATTAATATTACAAACAAACTACATTCACTTCACCTGCAATTACTTCCTATTACTACTTTCCTTCATACCAACTCCAGTCAATGTTAATTTCATTGAGGTATCCATTTAATATATTTTGCTCATTTCACAAATATCAATACACCAATCAGCCTCAACATTAAAACCACTGACAGGTGAAATGAATAACCGACTCTTTTGTTACAATGGCACCTGTCAAGCGAAGGGATATATTAGGCAGCAAATGAACAATCAGTTCTTGAAGGTGATGTGTTCGAAGCATGAAAATGTGCACTTGTAAGGATCTGAGTGATGTTAGCAAAGAGCACATTGTGAAGGCTAGCCGACTTGGTAAGACCATCTCTAAAAACAGCAGGTCTTGTGGGGGGTGTTCCCAGTATGTAATGGTTGGAATTTACCAAAAGTGGTGAAAGGAAGGACAACCAGTGAACCACTGACAGAGTCATGGGTGCCCAAGGCTCACTTATGCTCATATGGAGTGAAGGCTAGCCCGTATGGTCTAAACCCACAGAAGAACTACTGTAGCTCAAACTGCTGAAAAACTTAACGCTGGCCATGAGAGAAAGGTGTCAGAACACACAGTGCAGTGCACCCTGTTGTGTATGGGACTGTGTAACCGTAGACAGGTCAGAGTGCCCAAGCTGACCCCTGTCTAACACCGAAAGTGCCTACAATGGGCGCGTGAGAGTCAGAACAGGACCATGGAGAAATGTAAGAAGGTGGTCTGGTCTGATGAATCATGCTTTCTTTTAGATCACATGAACGGCCAGGTGCATCTGTTTTATTTACCTGGGGATGAGATGGCAGCAAGATGCACTAAAGGGAAGAAGGTAGGCTGGCGGAGGCAGTGTGGTGTTCTAGGCAATGTCCTGTTGGGAAACATCGGGTACTGGTATTCATGTAGATGTTATCTACCTACACACCTAAAGACTGCAGCATATCTTCTACAACCTTTCATGGCAAAGGTATTCCCTGATGGCAGTGGTCTCTTTCAGTAGGATAATGCATCCTGCAAAAAATGGTTTATTCTTTAAACAAAGGGTTCAAGGTGTTGACTTGGCCTCCAGATTCCTCAGATCTTAATCCAACTGAGCATCTGCAGGATGTGCTAGAAAAAAAAAAAAGTCTGATCCATGGAGGTCCCACCTCACAACTTCCAGTATTTAAAAGATCTGCTGCTAACGTCTTGGTGCCATATACCACAGAACAACTGCCAAGGTCTTGTGGAGTCCATGCCTTGATGAATGAGAACTGTTTTAGCAGCATGAAGGGGACCAAACCACTATTAGGCAGGTGGTTTTAATGTTGTTTCTAATTGGCATATTTCATAGTACAGTACAAATATAAAGCTACACATATTTTCCTTAACTAAGGTAGAAACTGTACAGCTGTTAAAGTTAATTTTAAAGTTGTTAATGTAACGTACTGAAAAACGGGTGTGCCAATTGTGGATAAATAAAGCCTTACCAATGAAAGACAACACATATGTAGTTGCTCACTCACAATGGCTAACCATTAAATTTTTAAATTTCATGTGCTCACTCCATTTAATTATACATTTTTTGTACACATCTCCTGCGGTGGGTTGACACCCTGCCCGGGATTGGTTCTTGCCTTGTGCCCTGTGTTGGCTGGGATTGGCTCCAGCAGACCCCCGTGACCCTGTGTTCGGATTCAGCGGGTTGGAAAATGGATGGATGGATGTACACATCTCATTGTGTTTTTTTTCTTATTTAAGAGCAAAATAAAGGTTTTTAAAGAGATCCCACATTTTCCATTGTAAAATCCATGTACTTTTATCTTCAATAACTTCACAAGAGACGGAAGCCATTAATTGCTACAAAGCAGTTCTAAAATATGGACAAGGGCCTAAAATAAGAAGGAAGCATGCGGTGACAGCGCACTGCCGCACCCACCACATGACAAACCACCTGGATTGGGACCCAAATGCAACGGGTGACATGAGCCCTTGAGACCCAAATGCAATGGGTGACATGAGCCCATGAGAAAGGCCCTTAACCTGCAATTGCTTAGTCCTGGGTATAACGCTAATCTGCATCCAGCCCTGCAAGCAGGTCCTCCAATTTACAGGGAAAACTTGGAAGTTGGTGGTGGGATTGGCACTCTAGCCACCGTAAAATAAATTCTTAATTTTTCTTGGTTCAATATATATAACTCTTAAGATATTCTGGACCAAAAAAGGTACTTCTTATGATCAAGTCTATTAAAATAAAACCTTTTTAAAACATGGCAAGAATTCATCAATATAATTTTAGAATAAGCATGCCAGACACAACTCTTATTCTATAAATTGCTCTGCTATATTTAAGTTGCAATTAAGGATTCTGAAATAGGAATGAACAATGGACCATCAAGGCCTTGAAACTTAACACATTATAAATGTACTTAAAACTTCTACAAGCCACAAAGTAAACACGTGATAACTAAATTTAATTTATTCAAGTAGGTGGGCTACTACTTTAATACTAGAAATATTACCTAATATCTGTCATTTTAATAAACTTCAAATATTTAAATTACATATTTAATTTTATACTGCTAATTAGCAAAGAATGTTCACTTTCCAACCATACATAGTTTTGCAATATACATAAGTATATAAAAAATACTGCAAATTAAACCATATCTACTCTTCACAAAAACTATTGAAATAGGAATTTTCAAAAATTAACTATTAAATAATAACCATGCAAAAGACTTCATTTAAAACAAGTACCTTGATTTTCATATCAAGGTTTGTTTGTTCAAATACTGCTAGATAATCCATTAAGTGTAGCAAGAATACAACATATTTGTAGCATAACATTCTTTGACCCGCTTAATCCAATATAAACTTTTTACAATGTCATTTATTTCTAATAGCAATAAACAACAAGTGTACACCTCTTCCCATTTTGTACTAATTCTGTCTTCTCCCCAATCATGGTACTTCTGTTATGTACTGATATTAGTTTTATTTTACCCTTTTGTGACATTAGTAAAGACACTATATCTTCTGATCATGTTTATGGTTTCTGCCACTGACTTACAGTTAGGTCCATAAATATTTGGACAGAGACAACTTTTTTTCTAATTTTGGTTCTGTACATTACCACAATGAATTTTAAATGAAACAACTCAGATGCAGTTGAAGTGCAGACTTTCAGCTTTAATTCAGTGGGGTGAACAAAACGATTGCATAAAAATGTGAGGCAACTAAAGCATTTTTTTAACACAATCCCTTCATTTCAGTGTTCAAAAGTAATTGGACAATTGATTCAAAGGATATTTCAGAGGCAGGTGTGGGTAAGTCCGTCGTTATGTCATTATCAATTAAGGAGATAAAAGGCCTGGAGTTGATTTGAGGTGTGGTGCTTGCATGTGGAAGATTTTGCTCTGAACAGACAACATGCGGTCAAAGGAATTCTCCATGCAGATGAGAGAAGCCATCCTTAAGCTGCAAAAACAGAAAAAACCCATCCGAGAAATTGTAGATTTTGTCACTCGTAACATTGTAGCAGTTTGGTACATCCTGAGTAAGAAAGCAAGCACTGGTGAACTCATTAACGCAAAAAGGCCTGGACGTCCACGGAAGACAACAGTGGTGGATGATCGCAGAATCATTTCCATTGTGAAGAGAAACCCCTTCACAACAGCCAACCAAGTGAACACCACTCACCAGGGGGTAGGCGTATCGATATCCAAGTCTACCATAAAGAGAAGACTGCATGAAAGTAAATACAGAGGGTGCACTGCAAGGTGCAAGCCACTCATAAGCCTCAAGAACAGAAAGGCTAGATTGGACTTTGCTAAAGAACATCTAAAAAAGCCAGCACAGTTCTGGAAAAACATTCTTTGGACAGATGAAACCAAGATCAAACTCTACCAGAATGATGGCAAGAAAAAAGTATAGAGAAGGCTAGGAACAGCTCATTATCCAAAGCATACCACATCATCTGTAAAACACAGTGGAGGCAGTGTGATGGCTTGGGCGTGCATGGCTGCCAGTGGCACTGGAACACTAGTGTTTATTGATGATGTGACACAGGACAGAAGCAGCCAAATGAATTCTGAGGTGTTCAGAGACATACTACATACTACATCTGTACATGATACAGATGGACAATGACCCAAAACATACAGCCAAAGCAACCCAGGAGTTTATTAAAGCAAAGAAGTGGAAAATTCTTGAATGGCCAAGTCAGTCACCTGATCTTAACCCAACTGAGCATGCATTTCACTTGTTGAAGACTAAACTTCAGACAGAAAGGCCCACAAACAAACAGCAACTGAAAGCCGCTGCAATAAAGGCCTGGCAGAGCATTAAAAAGGAGGAAACCCAGCATCTGGTGATGTCCATGAATTCAAGACTTCAGGCTGTCATTGCCAGCAAAGGGTTTTCAACCAAGTATTAGAAATGAACATTTTATTTCCAGTTATTTAATTTGTCCAATTACTTTTGAGGCCCTGAAATGAAGGTATTGTGTTAAAAAAATGCTTTAGTTGCCTCACATTTTTATGCAATCGTTTTGTTCACCCCACTGAATTAAAGCTGAAAGTCTGCACTTCAACTGCATCTAAGTTGTTTCATTTAAAATTCATTGTGGTAATGTACAGAACCAAAATTAGAAAAAAGTCGTCTCTGTCCAAATATTTATGAACCTAACTGTAAAGTATGAACTTAGTTAGCAGTTTGAAATTGGACTGTTTATGGTTAACAAATTAAGTTATTAAAGTTCTATTTTAATAAAACCTAATACAACTACCTAATATAGACTAGAAACTAATACAATGACAACATGAACACTAATGATTAATGAGAATATTACATCTGCTAGGTAAAAATACTTGTGTAACAAAGCTTACTCTTATACTCACTCAAAAGGTTCACTTGGATCTGACTTTTGTATTTCTGGAGGAATTGGGATTCGTTTGTAGTACATTTCCCAATCAAATGCACCACGCATTGCATCACCAGCTTGGGTTTCATATCCAAAGTTATCATGATCAATAACATCAATCATTGGGCAAACAATTGTCTTTCTGTTTAGGGCAATTCTATCTAAAATTAAATAAAACAAAGTAAGCATGCATGAAATATTAAACACATAAAATTACAACCAAAATTACTTGAAGATAATTAATAATAAAATGATGTTAGCAGATCACATTTCACTAAAAGCAGCTAATAGTATTGAATAAAGTTATAATGTGCATAAATTACTAAAAGTGTTAATTGTTTTCAAGGATTTTAACTAGGCTTTTGCACAATTCTCATAACATGATACTATTTATGGTTAGAATACAATATCTGATATGTCTTTGCCCATTATTGTTACAATTAACAAGGGAACCACAGTGTTCTGACCAGGAGATGTCTACTCCTAATAATAATTCGTATTGTTCCTGCTCTGCTTGGTCTTTCTTCTTGTCATTTCTGACTATTTTGCTAGCCAGTGCAATCTCTATTTTGCTGAACAGGAAAAAGAAAAAAAAACCCTACTATTTATGTGAAGCAATGTCATCAGGTACATTTATTTGGAAGAATGCTAGCTACTGAAAGCAATGATCATTCATTCCTGGGTAGAAGTTAGCTGAAGCTAGAGACTTGACAAAATTGGGAACATTAATTTAGCTCTTGTTTTAATTCAAATGTGTGGATATTTGAGATAAATGAGGTTAGATAAACTTTATTAATGCAATGGGGAAATTCATATGCATACAGCAGCAGAAACACAAAAAGAAAGGATATAGAATCACAGGACAAATATGCTACTATATTCTGTAATTTTCCGCAGCAAAGGAAATCTCAACATAATGCATAATATTCTTGACAAACAGCTCTGCTTTTTAATCACAGCATTGACTCCACAGTGGAACACCATTGGCAGATCAAATTGTTTCCTAACCAAAAGTTAGCTCTTCTGATTAACAAAGAAAACAAACAAATTAAAAAAACTCCTTGAAAAATTAAAATTTCCCATACAATGTATGTACATGCATTGTAACAGGCTCAGATTCCCAGTGCATCAACTTATTTTAGCTGCCCCCTTGATTAATCAAGACAAACTAATGTTAACATATGAAAAACTCTGTACCCATTCTTTTACCTAAGAATGGGGAAGAGCTAAAGCAAACCAAAAGCAGCTCTGGGCATAATGACCTCAGAAGCACTAATACCAGGCCAGTTTAGGAACAGTAAAACATTTGACAGGAAAACAGTCAGCAGAGTATGCAGACAAGAACATAAGTAAGTATCATGAACAAGGAGAAGGAAATATGGCCAAAAATTAATTATCATGGAACAATTAAAATCTATGGGGTATGAGAGATATCAGTATAAAGAATTTGTATATACTTTAGAAGTATATATATATATTTTTTAAAACAAAATGCATTACTGAATTGTCCACACAAATACACCTCTTATCCAATTAAATGCTTCTTATAACTTTGCTACTTAAATAGAGTCAATAGCAGGTGTTCACGCTTCCTGAACTTATTAAAGTAGTTTCTCGCTCATGTTCTTACTCATACCACTCTTTTTTTCACAGAAACAGCACACGACACAACTTAAACCTGTTCCATTTTTCTGTTTGCATCAACTTGCCAATCTGACTGAACACCACATCAATCTGGGTAATATTCTTAAAGGGGTAGACTCATTATTACACACTGTTCACATACAACTCCTTACACATTACTTTAAGACACTAAAAATCACATTTTGCCCCATTTCCTTTAGCATGCAAAAATTGTCACATTTTCTATTTTACGTTTAAACGTGCTCACACATTTCCTAATAGTTTTTTGGCATACTGATAGCATTTTTTTTTCAAAATCCATGCTTGAAGAAAATTTTTACCCAGTATATTGAATCAACTGGTGTATTGTGCACTCTCATCAGGGATGGTCTTGGATAGCCATCACCAAACTTGCATCCTTATCCTATGCACACAGAGTAAACAACCGCCACCTTAGGCAGCCAGTTTAAAATATTATATTATATATACACATATACACATACACATATATATATATATATATATATATATATATATATATATATATATACATACATATACATATACACATATATACATATACATATACACATATATACATATACACATATATACATATACACATATATATATATACATACATATACAGTGGTGTGAAAAACTATTTGCCCCCTTCCTGATTTCTTATTCTTTTGCATGTTTGTCACACAAAATGTTTCTGATCATCAAACACATTTAACCATTAGTCAAATATAACACAAGTAAACACAAAATGCAGTTTTTAAATGATGGTTTTTATTATTTAGGGAGAAAAAAAATCCAAACCTACATGGCCCTGTGTGAAAAAGTAATTGCCCCCTGAACCTAATAACTGGTTGGGCCACCCTTAGCAGCAATAACTGCAATCAAGCGTTTGCGATAACTTGCAATGAGTCTTTTACAGCGCTCTGGAGGAATTTTGGCCCACTCATCTTTGCAAAATTGTTGTAATTCAGCTTTATTTGAGGGTTTTCTAGCATGAACCGCCTTTTTAAGGTCATGCCATAGCATCTCAATTGGATTCAGGTCAGGACTTTGACTAGGCCACTCTAAAGTCTTCATTTTGTTTTTCTTCCACCATTCAGAGGTGGATTTGCTGGTGTGTTTTGGGTCATTGTCCTGTTGCAGCACCCAAGATCGCTTCAGCTTGAGTTGACGAACAGATGGCCGGACATTCTCCTTCAGGATTTTTTGGTAGACAGTAGAATTCATGGTTCCATCTATCACAGCAAGTCTTCCAGGTCCTGAATCAGCAAAACAACCCCAGACCATCACACTACCACCACCATATTTTACTGTTGGTATGATGTTCTTTTTCTGAAATGCTGTGTTCCTTTTACGCCAGATGTAACGGGACATTTGCCTTCCAAAAAGTTCAACTTTTGACTCATCAGTCCACAAGGTATTTTCCCAAAAGTCTTGGCAATCATTGAGATGTTTCTTAGCAAAATTGAGACGAGCCCTAATGTTCTTTTTGCTTAACAGTGGTTTGCGTCTTGGAAATCTGCCATGCAAGCCGTTTTTGCCCAGTCTCTTTCTTATGGTGGAGTCGTGAACACTGACCTTAATTGAGGCAAGTGCGACCTGCAGTTCTTTAGACGTTGTCCTGGGGTCTTTTGTGACCTCTCAGATGAGTCGTCTCTGCGCTCTTGGGGTAATTTTGGTCGGCCGGCCACTCCTGGGAAGGTTCACCACTGTTCCATGTTTTTGCCATTTGTGGATAATGGCTCTCACTGTGGTTCGCTGGAGTCCCAAAGCTTTAGAAATGGCTTTATAACCTTTACCAGACTGATAGATCTCAATTACTTCTGTTCTCATTTGTTCCTGAATTTCTTTGGATTTTGGCATGATGTCTAGCTTTTGAGGTGCTTTTGGTCTACTTCTCTGTGTCAGGCAGCTCCTATTTAAGTGATTTCTTGATTGAAACAGGTGTGGCAGTAATCAGGCCTGGGGGTGGCTACGGAAATTGAACTCAGGTGTGATACACCACAGTTAGGTTATTTTTTAACAAGGGGGCAATTACTTTTTCACAGAGGGCCATGTAGGTTTGGATTTTTTTTCTCCCTAAATAATAAAAACCATCATTTAAAAACTGCATTTTGTGTTTACTTGTGTTATATTTGACTAATGGTTAAATGTGTTTGATGATCAGAAACATTTTGTGTGACAAACATGCAAAAGAATAAGAAATCAGGTAGGGGGCAAATAGTTTTTCACACCACTGTACATATATACACACACATACAGAGTACTGTGCAAAAGTTTTAGGCAGGTGTGAAAAAATGCTGTAAACAAAGAATGCTTTCAAAAATGGAAGTGTTACTCATTTATTTTCATCAATCAACAAAATGCAGTGAATGAACAAAAGAGAAATTTAAATCAAATCAATATTTGGTGTGACCACCCTTTGCCTTCAAAACAGCATCAATTCTTCTAAGTACACTTGCACACAGTTTTTGAAGGAACTCGGCTGGTAGATTGTTCCAGACATCTTGGAGAACTAACCACAGATCTTCTGTGGATGTAGGCTTCCTCACATCCTTCTGTTTCCTCATGTAATCCCAGACACACTCGATGATGTTGAGATCAGGGCTCTGTGGGGGCCATACCATCACTTCCAGGACTTCTTGTTCTTCTTTACGCTGAAGATAGTTCTTAATGACTTTGGCTGTATGTTTGGGGTCGTTGTCCTGCTGCAGAATAAATCTGGGGCCAATCATATGCCTCCCTGATGGTATTGCATGATGGATAAGTATCTGCCTGTATTTCTCAGCATTGAGAACAACATTAATCCTGACCAAATCTCCAACTCCATTTGCAGAAATGCAGCCCCAAATGTTCAAGGAACCTCCACCATGCTTCACTGTTGCCTGCAGACACTCATTATTGTACCGCTCTCCAGCCCTTCGACGAACAAACTGCCTTCTGCTATAGCCAAATATTTCAAATTTTGACTCATCAGTCCAGAGCACCTGCTGCCATTTTTCTGCACCCCAGGTCCTATGTTTTCATGCATACTTGAGTCGCTTGGCCTTGTTTCCACATCAGAGGTATGGCTTTTTGGCTGCAACTCTTCCATGAAGACCACTTCTGGCCAGACTTCTCCTGACAGTAGATGGGTGTACCTGGGTCCCACTGGTTTCTGCCAGTTCTGAGCTGATGGCACTGCTGGACATCTTCCGTTTTCGAAGGGTAATAAGCTTGATGTGTCTTTCATCTGCTGCACTAAGTTTCCTTGGACGACCACTGCATCTACGATCCTCAACGTTGCCCATTTCTTTGTGCTTCTTCAAAAGAGCTTGAACAGCACATCTTGAAACCCCAGTCTGCTTTGAAATCTTTGTCTGGGAGAGACCTTGGTGATGCAGTATAACTACCTTGAGTCTTGTTGCTGTGCTCAATCTTGCCATGACATGAAACTGTCTTCCACAACCTCACTTTGGTAGCAGAGTTTGGCTGTTCCTCACCCAGTTTTAAGCCTCCTTCACAGCTGTTTCTGTTTCAGTTAATGACTGTGTTTCAACCTACATGTGACATTGATGATCATTAGCACCTGTTTGGTAGAACTGGTTGATCATACACCTGACTAGAATCCTACAAAATCCCTGACTTTGTGCAAGTGTACCTATAAGAATTGATGCTGGTTTGAAGGCAAAAGGTAGTAACACTAAATATTGATTTGATTTAGATTTTTCTTTTGTTCGCTCACTTTGCATTTTGTAAATTGATAACAATAAACAATCATTATTTATATTTCTGAAAGCATTCTTTGTTTACAGCATTTTTTCACACCTGCCTAAAACTTTTGCACAGTACTGTATATTATATATATATATATATATATATATATATATATATATATATATATATATATATATATATATATACACAGTAATCCCTCACCTATCGCGGGGGTTACGTTCCAGAGCCCCCCGCAATAGGTGAAAATCCGCAAAGTAGCGACATATATTTATTTTATTATTTATACATATTTTAAGGCTTTATAAACCCTTCCCACACTCTTATAAACCTTTCTCACTCTCTTGTTAACCTTTCCCACGCTCTTATAAACACTTCCTATGCTCTTAAACACTTTCTACATTCTTAAACACCTCAGACCAACACTGCACACTGCACGCAGCGATCAGATGTCAATGTGTCTGCACTCGCTTTGTGAAGGGGGGCAGCTGAACTCACGCTGAGCAGAAATGGACTTTGTGCTGCTTCTGCCAAAATGCCTGCTTGTCGCTCTGCGCGTTCGGAAGGAGGAGTGTGTGTGTGTGTGTGGGTGTGTGAGAGCTGAACGCACCTTCGCTCAAACCCCCCCTCCCCAGAAGCGCAGTACGCTCCTGCCACTTCGCATTGTCAAGGGGGTGGGGAGCTGAATGAACGCTAAGGAGAAGTGGACTTTGTGCTGCTTGTCGCTCTGCGTGTCAATAATTTTAAGCCTGTACATCACCAATTTTCCTGTCTCACTGTCTTGTCTTGCGTGAAGTTAAAATGTTTTATAATAGTGAGATGTTACTCATATCCTTAGCCCGACATCCACATATCATATGTGTTAACAAAGTGTGTTTTATAAGTTTACATGTGTTTAAAGCATGTGGGATAGGTATTTTAAGGCTTAAACTATAAAAATGTTTATTTATATGGTCTTTCTATATCGCGGATTTTCTCCTGTTGCTGATGGGTCTGGAACATAACTTCCGCGATAGGCGGGCAATCACTTGTATTTAAAAACCCGTGAAGTCGTGAATCCGCGAAAAGTGAACCGCAAAGTAGCGAGGGATTACTGTATATATATATATATATATATATATATATATATATATATAATATAATACTAGGGCTCACTTTGCTCGCCCACCCCCGGGTTTGGTTTTCCTGGATATACAATTTAAAGAGATTGTTATTTTCATGGGAATTATTACATACTAGCCAACCCGCGGCGTAACATACGCCGCATAATTATGTATTGATGGGTGAACACTTGCTGAACGACACAGTTGTCCAAATGGGGTGGGTCTGTGGATACCACTGTGAGTGAATGAAAAGATGGACCTCTGGAGAGAGCAACATACAATTGTCCGTGACTGAAAGCGGGATCGTCTGTGACTATGGAGGCCACGCTGGTGAAAGTTACTTCGTCGGTAGAGATAAGTTTCAGCACTTGTAGCGAGTCTTCGTTGTTGACGCTTAATATAGCTTGCGTACTGAGTTGTTCCGGAGTCACAGTTGAGAAACACTTTTTTAATGTCTTTTAAGCACAGGGAAAAAAATTAACATGTGAAACATCCGTAATGTAATAAGCCACCAAGAAAAGTAACATTGCAACAATGCACGCTACGATCCGATCGCTGTAAACAGAAGTGAAAACAAAATCGAGGCCGGTGCATTCTTTAACTGCCTTGTAGCGCAATGGTAGTGCTGCAGTTTTGCAGTAAGGAGACTGTGGAAGATTTTGGGTTCGCTTCCTGGTTTCTCCCTGTGTGGATAGCGCTTTGAATACTGAAAACACCGGTATATCAATGTAATGAAGTATTATTATTCTTACGTGTCCAGCGCTCTCTCTCTCGCGCACCTGTATGCGTGTGTGTGTCGCTCTCTCTCTCTCGCTCGTTGCACGTGTTCCTGCAGGCATACCAGTAAGTGAATGAAAAGATGGAACTCTGGAGAGAGCAACATACAACTGTCCGTGACTGAAAACTGGTTTTGGCAGATACATTCACATCTTTTTGAAAGTTTGGCCCTGTGCCTTATTAATTGTCATCGCAAAGGCAAATCTAACAGGAAATTGTCTTTGCTCAGATGCACGCGCAGGCTCTCTCTCAGAAGCACACAAGCCCCCTCCCCCTCGGTCTCTCAGAAGCACGCGAGCCCTCTCTCTCTGTAACATTGCAGCAGTTGTATAAACACTTTTTTTTTTAAATGAGTTTTAAGCACAGGGGGAAAAAAACCCAGGCTCCCTGCATGCGCAGGCTCTCTCTCTCTCAGCAGCACCTGAGCCTCCCCAGCCCTCTCTCTCTCTCAGCAGCACTCGAGCCTTCCCAGCCCCCCCCTCTCTCTCTCAGCAGCACGTGAGCCCCCTCCCCCTCTGTCTCTCAGAAGCACCCGAGCTCTCTCTCTCTTTCTCTCTGTAACATTGCAGCAGTTGTATAAACACTTTTTTTTTAAATGAGTTTTAAGCACAGGGGGAAAAAAAGGTACATTTGAACAAATCCGAACTTTATGTAAAAGCCAACCAAGATAGTAACATTGCAGGAGTTCACCATTTTTAATCAGGTGACTGACAGTAGTGGAGTCAGGCACAGAGAAGGTCAGCTGCTGAGAAAGCGTCTCGACTGTTGCAGGGCGGTGAAGCAGGTGAGACTCTAATGAAAAAGAGGCACAGGGCTTATTGGTTTTTAAAGACTACTTCCTTCATTGTGTTTTAACCTCAGTTTTAAAGGATTGCGCGGCTCTCTCTGTCGCGCTGCCTGTGTGTGCGCGCGGCTCTCTCTCTCGGGCTGCCTGTGTGTGCCTCTGTCTCTCTCTCGCGCTGCCTGTGTGTGAACCAAGGTTCCACTGAGGTTGACTAATGAAAAGTCAACGTGGCTCAGAGCTGCATGTGGACTGTGGCACAGACAAACAGAAATGACGGCATGTTTTCCGAGGTGTCGCGTCCGAGTTGGTGGGCGTGGCTCTGCGAGTTGTCATCGTATCCAATGGTCTTAGAGTTGGTGGGCGTGGCTCCTTCCTGCGTGCACCATGGGTGTCTTACTTGTCGGCGGCTTAGTGAATCCACACCCCTTCCGGCGTGCTTTCCATGGGTGGCTACTTGTCTTCCGGCTTAGTGAATTATATATATAGATGCATTATTTTCACTTTTACTTTAAAACTTTAGTAAAAACAATATTTGGAATTAACTTTTCTTTGGGCTTGCATCGTGACAATGCAACGTATAACTGCCTGTGATTGACTATCCTTTCATCCTCTCTAATCCATAAAATGACTTTTCGAATGTTTGTCCAAGCTCTTTCTTCTTCGCTTTGCCATTGACGTGTCATCTAGAATGTATAAAATTATTGTCCTGATAAAACTTATAAGAGCTGAGAGCTCAGGAAGTGTGTCTGCCAAAAGCATTCACACGACTAAGATCTGAGAGAACAGGAACTGTGTCTGACAAAAGCATTCACATGACTGAGGTTAGATGACCGTGGTCTTGTTTGAAAATAGTTGTATGTAGGGCGTGACTTGAAAGAATCTCATGTTAAAAGTCTCCGTCTCACGGGACTTCATACCACGGCAAAGTTGTTAGAATCTTTTAATTCTTACTGGCAACACGAATTAGATGATCTACAAGCCTCTGACTTAAAGTTTAAATCCGAACAATATATTCAATCTCTTTTCGCTGTTCCGTTATTATTACAGGGTAATAATTTCCGTTTATTTGCGCTAATGTGATCTTTCCTATCCTTTTTTTGAGACTTTTGAATTTTCGTACTTCCATTATCTCTAACCTGCTCTGCATGTGCACCGCGCCAACATTTTTTAATTCTTTACGACATTCTACTTTGTCATCTACTCTTTGTCCGTTATTTTCGGCCCTGGGCATAGTCAAATCACTTTCTCGTGGGACGTACAAGTGTCTCTACAAGAAAATGACATCTCGTCTCCTTCCAAGATTTTTTTTTAATAATAGGGAGATATAAACACAACTTGTGCATGATAAAAGATTTAAATGTGTCATAATTTGCTGCCTTTTCTGTGGATTGCACTAAGATGAAACAAACTGTTTAGAAAAAAATCACTTCTGATTTGCTGAGAGCTGTGCAAGTGGTGCAGTTACTCAGATGCAGTTCATATACTAACTTCGTCAGTGCTTAGCTTACTACTTACAGGGAATTTGTGCACACTTATTGCAAGCCTTTAATGCTGACATACCCCTACTTTCAGGAGTGGCTCATCTTTTACTAGAACAGTTTTGGCACACTCCAATTCAAAAGGAATGACAGTTAGTTGCAAGCTTACCGATTACAGTGATCCCTCGCTATATCGCGCTTCGCCTTTCGCGGCTTCACTCCATCGCGGATTTTATATGCAAGCATATTTAAATATATATCGCAGATTTTTCGGTGCTTCGCGGGTTTCTGCAGACAATGGGTCTTTTAATTTCTGGTACATGCTTCCTCAGTTGGTTTGCCCAGTTGATTTCATACAAGGGACGCTATTGGCAGATGGCTGAGAAGCTACCCAGCTTTCTTCTCTCTCTCTCTCTCTCTCTCTCTCTCTCTCTCTCTCTCTCTCTCTCTCTCTCTCTCTCTCTCTCTCTCTCTCTCTCTCTCTCTCTCTCTCTCTCTCTCTCTCTCTCTCTCTCTCTCTCTCTCTCTCTCTCTCTCTCTCTCTCTCTCTCTCTCTCTCTCTCTCTCTCTCTCTCTCTCTCTCTCTCTCTCTCTCTCTCTCTCTCTCTCTCTCTCTCTCTCTCTCTGACTTTTTCTGATCCTGACGTAGGGGGATTGAGCAGGGGGGCTGTTCGCACACCTAGACGATACGGACGCTCGTCTAAAAATGCTGAAAGATTATCTTCACGTTGGCTACCTTTTGTGCAGCTGCTTCGTGAAGCGACATGCTGCCTGGTGCTTCGCATACTTAAAAGCACGAAGGGCACGTATTGATTTTTTTATCTGTCTCTCTCTCTCTCTCTGTCTGTCTGCTCCTGACGGAGGGGGTGTGAGCTGCCACCTTCAACAGCTTTGTGCCGCTGTGCTTCGCATACTTAAAAAGCCAAACAGCCCTATTGATTTGTTTGCTCCTTTGAAGAGGAAGATATGTTTGCATTCTTTTAATCGTGAGACTGAACTGTCATCTCTGTCTTGTCATGGAGCACAGTTTAAACTTTTGAAAAAGATTTGCATTTAACTCCCTTCTCCATCTCTTATTTATATAGATATTTACTTCTCCCCTTCTTTTGTCTAATGTTGCCTTATTAAAAAGCTTAAAGAAATTTTCCTTTAGCTAAGCTCTCCTTCTCAGGGGTGGGGTTTGATTTGTTTTCAAATTTGTTGGGTTATAAATTGATCTGTTTGTATGGAATGATTACAAAAAAATTAATAAAATAAAAATATTTAAAAAAAAAAAAAAAAAAAAAAAAAATTTTGAAAAAGAGACAAATGTTTGTTTGCAGTGTTTGAATAACGTTCCTGTCTCTCTACAACCTCCTGTGTTTCTGCGCAAATCTGTGACCCAAGCATGACAATATAAAAATAACCATATAAACATATGGTTTCTACTTTGCGGATTTTCTTATTTCGCGGGTGGCTCTGGAACGCAACCCCCGCGATGGAGGAGGGATTACTGTATAACTGAATATCTCATGGATAAAATTACAACACCATAAATTAATTCAGTTCAGGAAGTATATACATTATCTCAATGATCCCATAACAAGTAAAATGTATATATTAAGCTTGATAGTTATATTTCTAATTTTAGCTATTATGACATTCTAGTTGAATCAGCTGAAGAATTTTTTTTATACGCTACACTAAAAACAAAACTGATTTTAACATTTTGCTGTAGTTTCTAACAAAAGAGATAAATACATTATACATCTATGCATATGTAGAAAATGCCTAGATTTGGAAAAATGCTACATATGACTTTAGGTTTATAAACTCAGAAATATACTACTTTAGATTAAAATTTTACTCAAAATGTTTTATGACAAAAAAGAAAACCGGATATACCAAAAAATCAATGTACTTTTGACTTTACCAGGATACTTTAGAGAAAAGCCAAGCAAAATGACACCTTTTATTGGCTAACTAGAAAGATTACAATATGCAAGCTTTCGAGGCAACTCAGGCCCCTTCTTCAGGCAAGATGTAATCTTACATCTTGCCTGAAGAAGGGGCCTGAGTTGCCTCGAAAGAAGATTACAATATGCAAGCTTTCGAGGCAACTCAGGCCCCTTCTTCAGGCAAGATGTAATCTTACATCTTGCCTGAAGAAAGGGCCTGAGTTGCCTCGAAAGCTTGCATATTGTAATCTTTCTAGTTAGCCAATAAAAGGTGTCATTTTGCTTGGCTTTTCTCTACATTCATAATGGCTAACACGGTACAACACCCTAGTACACCAGGATACTTTATAAATGTTCAGATTGAATGTACTGATTGAAGACCTCTTCAAACAGAACACTGCAGACAAAATAAAATACACTTTTAACTTATTTAGTTGCATATTATCACTAAAAACAGTTGAGCATTCTAGTCATTATTTGAAAGTACAGATAGTAAGTAATATACAGTGCATCCGGAAAGTATTCACAGCACATCACTTTTTCCACATTTTGTTATGTTACAGCCTTATTCCAAAATGGATTAAATTCATTTTTTTCCTCAGAATTCCACACACAACACCCCATAATGACAACATGAAAAAAGTTTACTTGAGATTTTTGCAAATTTTATTAAAAACAGTGTTTTACCATAATAGCTTTGAGCAGCTGCATGATAAGCTAGCCTGCCTATTATACTAACAATAAAATATAACTTTCAAATATTATCCACAACTACAAAAAATTAATGTGAATAGTTCTTACTGTGCAGACACCCACAGCAAAATACACCCAACATTTTGGTTATTATGTTCTCTTAAAATCTCATTGTGAAAACCTATAAAATATTCTGTGAATAGAGAGTCACAACAGTTGCAGCATAATAGTAATACACTGTGCAAAAAACTATTTGTCCTCCACAAACTTCAAACTAAACACACCCAGTTTTATTGACAATTGCAAAATCTCATTTTACCCACTTACCAAGCAATGGAGGCAGCCAATTAACATTGGTCTCACAATGTGAATCAAGGAAAGTTATAACTTCTCCAACAGCCACTGAAGCACCCAGCAGTCGGGTTCTTATCAAACCTTCTCTTTTTTTGGTGCGGATAATCCTTACTTTCGGGAGACGGGTCATGTATTGTTCAAGAGTAATCTTCAAATGATCTTTGAAAGTAAAACAAGATTTTATTTGTATCTTAGTGTACAGAAATATAAACTAAACTACAAATCAGAGAGCTCAACTGTTCTGGTGTAAAATCTTAAACACTGTATCAAATTCTGTAAAAAAATGTATAAATAAAAATATTTTTCTGCCCTTCCAAAAAGACAATATATATTGAATATTAACAAAAACATGCATAAAATGTTATTTCTCTTTAAAGGAAAAACAAACCTAAAATACACACAAGACCTCAACATTTAATGCTATAACCTAGTTACATAACTTACTTAGTCCAATGAGAAAGGCAAGGAGTCAACATTTTCATTTGAACCAATTCATGATACTAGTTTTAATTTAACATTGTTTTGTTCCAATATCCACATTTACTGTGTTATAATCAAGAAATTCCCAGCAGAATGTATTACTTTTTATAAACATTACTTTTATTTTATTACAGCAGAGTAAAGTAAGCGTTAGGCCCGAAAGGATGCCTTACAATTATAAGGCAGAAAAAGTTGCAGTTTTCTTGGCAGAAATTTATAATAATTTAGTTTTAAATACAGAAAAATCAAAGATTTATGGTTTAACATTTTAGTAAATGTAGACATATCACTGCATTTAATAAAAAGTTGCCTTCCACCTTGGAATATACTTTTGCAGATATAAAAAGCATTGCTTGTCAAGACAGTTGACTGTCAATATGGCCAAAAGAGAGGAAAAGAAACAGATTTCCTGCAGAAAATGTATACTCTTATTAGAGATTCTTAAATGACAGTGAATTATATAAAAATACTAGTTGCCCTAAGAATACAGCTCAACATTATGCATCAATGGCAATTGTTTCACATACTGCCACAATAAAAAGTATGCCAAACAGCAGGTTACATATATCCACTTGACGGAGAGCTTGCACTTATTTTACTACACAGACGGACAGTATGGCAAACCCTTAAAAATATGTCCGCAACCCACAGTTTAAGAAACATTGCATTAAAAGAAAATAGTTGTAGCTCAAATGATGCTTAAACTTGATTCATGCATTTTCTTTAGCAATGAATGACAGACTATCCTTTTTACCTTTATCCATTATTTTCTCTAATGGTCGCCTTTCAAATAAATTAAGGAAATTCATTCATTCCATCTTCTCTATCTCAGTTCCAAAATAAAGGAACTAAAGTTAAAACCCTACCACCTGTTACTTTCATACTGAAAACAAAGAGTTAAAAAGGTAAGATGCCATTAAGCAGTTTATTGATGCATATGGTTTTTCTAAATATACAGAAAAAGTAGATACCTGTCAATATAAATCGCTCAAGGAAATTCTAAAATAATTGAAGGTGTAAAGTTACTCCATTGGGTTACTAGATTAAGTTTTATAGTTCCAGGGATATTATGGAATACCATGCTATTATTATTATTATTCTTTATTTAAAAAAGCAGACAAAAATTATATTAAAAAGAACCAATCAGAGCAATAAAATTGTGTGTGTCACAGTGATTAGTGCTACTGCCACACAGCTCCAAAGGATTCAACTTCCAGCGCAGCCACAGTAAGTGGAGTTTGGCCATCTTGCCTATGTTTGCAAGAATGTTATCCACATATTCTAATTCACTTCAAATCCCAATGACAAACATTTTTGGTTAATTGGTAAGTTTAATTAAGGATGGCATGGCTGAATATCGATTTGCATTAACAGTTGGAACCAGAAAAGATTAGCAACCTGAGGGAATGGTTCCTTTCTTGTGTAAAGTAAATTTGTAAAACACACTTAAAAGGGATATGCAAAATCCAGAAAAAAAAACAAAACAAGAAAAACTTGAAACAGCAGTTGCTTTGCATTTATTTAGCGCAAAAAAACCTAATCTGCCAATGGGTTAATCAAAATTTATTTTAAGAAATCTCATCAAGTAATCTTAAATAAGAATGTTTTGACAAGTCAATACATTTTTAACAAGATTCAATGGCTGGATATAAAAACTTTGAGAAGGGTCCAGCTGCAGAGCTGGGGTTTATTGGGGACCTTTCACCTCCTTATATTTCATTTTTTGCAGTGTGAATGGACAGATATGTGATTATGAACTTCAATAATTTCTTAAAATTATGTTAGTTATAGGTATGTCATTGGATTGTTGTACCATAGATGGCTTTGTGGCTCATGCTGTGAGACCAGGCTCTGGACCTTGTGGCACTAAATGTAGATTAATCAGGTTAAACAAAATATATGACAAACAGTGCAAAGGAGGACACCAATAACCTTTCACAGATTAACACTGGTGTAAGAGGAATCACTTCCATACACATCCCTACTTCTAGCCAAGAAGCAGCTCTGCGTATTTTAAACTCTATGGCAAAAAAAAAAAAAAAAAAAAAATTGGGAAATTTAGATAGCTCTATAAGATGAATCAATATGTCCATTTGTAACATACTGGTTTGACGTTTGAGTGTAATTTACAAATATTGAAATTTTAAAAGTAACCAGGACAAAAACAAATGTGGACTATTAAAGAATGGTTGTTTTGAAAATGTGAGAAAGGCAATTTGTGAAGACATCCTGAATCTAACAGCTTAAAGAACCTGATGGAGACAGTGTGTATGAGGCACTGTAATCTCATGCAGAAGGCTTAAGTGACGGAAGAGTTAATGTAAAGATAAGAACATGTAATGTATAACATGAGGCTGAACTCTTTTCCAAATACTATTAGTCTGTCCAAAGCATTTTCAATATTTTGAATTGGCATTTAAATGGCATATTTTTTCACAACTCTTTGACTGTTACTTAATCCATTTTGTGGCTTAATTGTATAAAAGCAATTATCATCAGCTGCAAGTAAATACACCTTAAAGGTTGCAATAACAGCTTGTGTTAGGAGATAAAAACAGAATGTGTACATTACTACCATGTTCAACAATTGCAGATTTCCCAGAACATTACTGATAATTAGAGAAGCTTTTTCTGTTAAGGTCAGTTATCACTAAATTATTTTTCTACCAAAGGGGTAAAATAATTTTGAGTACAATCCCAAAACATTGTTAAATTAACCAAGCACTCCTACTAGACTGTCATGTAACAAGTAAGCTTTGCTTATTTGTGCTCTTAATGCTCTGAGTATTTTGAAATGGAACTCAGGTAAGCAAAAGGCTCATCTTAACATATCCTTTAGCATTGCCCCCAAGCAAAAACACAACATTGTACTTAGAAGCTTTATGTCCTTTGGCTTCCTTTTCCTCCCGAGAAATAACGATTTGTCACATCATTCCTTTCATTCCTAGCATGTAAACTATAACCACCCTCTTCACTTTTTTTGATTCCTCAGGAATGCAAGACTGGGAGATGCTCTCTCATTTGTGAGTTTAAGGCTGTGCAGAAGTTCCAAGTTCTAAGTCCTTGGCACTATAACAGCTCACATCTAACACCTTAGACTTCAATTTCTCAAATTAAGACAGTGCCTTTTTATATATCCATCCATCCATTCTCTTCTGCTTATCCAAGGTCGGGTCGCGGGGGCAGCAGCTTCAGCAGAGATGCCCAGACTTCCCTCTCCCCGGCCACTTCTTCTAGCTCTTCCGGGGGAATCCCAAGGCGTTCCCAGGCCAGCCGAGAGGCATAGTCTCTCCAGCGTGTCCTAGGTCTTCCCCTGGGCCTCCTCCCGGTTAGACGTGCCCGGAACACCTCACCAGGGAGGCGTCCAGGAGGCATCCTGATCAGATGCCCGAGCCACCTCATCTGACTCCTCTCGATGCGGAGCAGCAGTGGCTCTACTCTGAGCCCCTCCTGGATGACTGAGCTTCTCACCCTATCTTTAAGGGAAAGCCCAGACACCCTACGGAGGAAACTCATTTCAGCCGCTTGTATTCGCGATCTCGTTCTTTCGGTCACTACCCATAGCTCACGACCATAGGTGAGGGTAGGAACATAGATCGACTGGTAAATTGAGAGCTTCGCCTTGCGGTTCAGCTCCTTTTTCACCATGACAGACCGATGCAGAGTCTGCATTACTGTGGATGCTGCACTGATCCGCCTGTCGATCTCACGCTTCATTCTTCCCTCACTCGTGAACAAGATCCCGAGATACCTGAACTCCTCTACTTGGGGCAGGATCTCGCTACCAACCCTGAGAGGGCACTCCACCCTTCTCCAGCTGAGGACCACGGTCTCGGATTTGGAGGTGCTGATTCCCATCCCAGCCGCTTCACACTCGGCTGCGAACCGATCCAGAGAGAGCTGAAGATCACGGCCTGAGGAAGCAAACAGGACAACATCATCTGCAAAAAGCAGTGACCCAATCCTGAGTCCACCAAACCGGACCCCCTCAATGCCCTGGCTGCGCCTAGAAATTCTATCCATAAAAGTTATGTACAGAATTGGTGACAAAGGACAGCCCTGGCGGAGTCCAACTCTCACTGGAAATGGGTTCGACTTACTGCTGGCAATGCGGACCAAGCTCTGGCACCGATCGTACAGGGACCGAACAGCCCTTATCAGGGGGTCCAGTACCCCATACTCTCGGAGTACCCCCCCACAGGATTCCCCGAGGGACACGGTCAAATGCCTTTTCCAAGTCCACAAAACACATGTAGACTGGTTGGGCGAACTCCCATGCACCCTCCAGGACTCTGCTAAGGGTGTAGAGCTGGTCCACTGTTCCGCGACCAGGACGAAAACCACACTGTTCCTCCTGAATCCGAGGCTTGACTATCCGACAGACCCTCCTCTCCAGAACCCCCAAATAGACTTCTCCAGGGAGACTGAGGAGTGTGATCCCTCTGTAGTTGGAACACACCCTCTGGTCCCCTTTCTTAAAGAGGGGGACCACCACCCCAGTCTGCCAATCCAGAGGCACTGTCCCTGATGTCCATGCGACGTTGCAGAGACGTGTCAACCAAGACAGCCCTACAACATCCAGAGCCTTGAGGAACTCCGCCTCTTTTATAAACGAATTTTTATCTACCCCACAGGAAATTTAGTTATACTAGGAGGCTCTGCCCCCTTGCTCACTTCGCTCTCCAACCCCCATGTGGGCACTACGCGCTAGTCATTTCCCGAATCTGCCGCTTGCGACAAATCGTGCTTTGCTTTTGGATAAACACGAATATCAACTCTGTCTTTGATAACTCTGTCTATCAAAACTATTATCGCTGACAATTCATGACATGTTGGTTTATTATATATGCAGAGCTTGATCTTTCAGATTCATATAGAAATCCAAAAAAACTTCTTTGTCCGTATTTTTCAGATAAATTTCGTGTAAAGTGCGATACTTTTGGACCGATGGATTTTTATCCATTATTGGCTGTAGAATTTCAAATACATCAGATCGTTTAACTCTTTCAATTCTATGTTGCATTGCTTCTCCGTGATCATGAATATAAACCTGACCGAATTGTGGTTTCTTTCAAATTAAAATCGAAGTGGCTTTAATTGTTGCGGGACCACAGATTCATGGTCCTGAATCATGTAAGTCTATGTTTTGAGCATTGAATGATGCGAACACAAGCAGATTATTGTAGATTATTGTAGATTCAGATATTTTGCCTGTAGTGTTTGTGGATTTCACTTTCACCAAATAAATCTTTCATTTCACGCGGATACGCCTCTTCATTGGGAAGAAACACTACTTTTCCCTAATGGCAACACGAATTAGACTATCTACAAGTCTCCAACTTTAACTTTAAAGCCGAACAATATCTACTGTACATACTTCTGTCATATCACCTATGTCCATATATTCGATCTCTTTTCGCTGTTCCATTATTTTACTGAGTAATAGTTTCCATTTGTAAGCACTAATGCGATCTTTACTATCAGTTTTTTGAGACTTTCGAATTTTAGTATTTTCATAAACTAACCTGCTCTGCATGTGTATTGCGCCAATGTTTTTGAACCACTTTACGACATTCTACTTTGTCTTCTACTCTTTGTCTTTCATTTCCACTCCTGCTGGGACCCGTTAGGTTTTCAATTTCACTTGTTCCAAATTTGCACTTAGATTATTGTTGTTCTTTTTTGAATTCTTTTCTCTCCAACGTTTTTGGGCCTCTTTTCGACATGCTGTCCTTTCTTCTTCGCTTAGTCATTGACGTTTCAACGTTTCATCTAGAATGCATAAAACTATTGTTCAGAAAAGGACAACATCGAAGGAAACAAATAGATTGCGTGTCTTGAATTAAAATGAGGAATACGTAAAAATTTATAAGAGCTGAGAGCACAGGAACTATGTCTGACAATAGCATTCACATGAATGAGAGGTAAGTGGACCATATGCGTGGTTAAATCTCTTGGCACAAAGTCTTGTCTCATCTCGCGGGACTTGAAATATTCTCTCTGAAAAAGTCTCGTCTCATCTCAGGATTTTTTTTTTTTATATAATAGAGAGATTATTTCAATGAACTTTTGATCCATTTAATTATTTTTTTTTTCCATTTTTCAATAAAATGATTGGTTCCTTAAATCAAACACAGCAATTTCAACAGTTTAATACCTGTACAGCACACCTGTATCAATATATAGCTTATTTCAAGTTTAACATTTTAAGAGACCTTATATATTGTGTATATATGTGTTAATTTTCAACTAGAATTTGGCTTTATAAAAAAATATTGTGGATGTATATTTGTGGGAGAGTGCATCATGTGAAGGTGCAGTACTCTATAAAGGGCTGCTACCTTGCCTATTGCTCTGTGCTGCTGGGATAGGCTTAAACAAGTGGCAGTCAGAAATGGAATAAAGGTTTAATACAGCAAAGTTTGAGAAGTTTTTAATAAGTATGGCTTATTGGTAAAGTCATTAGCTTTGCTGCCTCAAATCTTTTTCCAGCATTCCTAAAACTACATAGATTAGGAAACAACATTACTTTAACAGTCACACCATGAAAAAAATGTGTTAACTGTTAAGATATAGGCAAGAAGATCAAAACGGAGTGGATAAAGCATTCACTATTTATAATTATGCAACTTAAAAACTAAAGTGTAACAATAAAATACATACTAAGAATTCTTCCAGAAAACAAATACAAAATACTCTATCCTTCCCCTTTATTTTACCACCACAAAAATGACTGCAACTATTTTTTTTAATGAGCAAGAATTTAAGACAAAAAAATGATACTATTTGTTTTTACCTTTGTCACTGAAGTCATCCACTAGAATAATTTCAGCAATGAGCTCTGGTGGGGAACGGTTTAGCACACTATGAACTGTTCGCAGGAGAGAGGACCAACCTTCATTATGAAATGGAATGATGATACTTGTATTAGGTAACTTTTCCAAGTACAGCTTTTGCTTGCAGCTGCCAAAAAAAGTGAAGATAAGAGTTATAGTAAAAAAACATTATTTTATAAAATATTTAAAGGAGGCAAGGAGAAGCGATTCATATTTTTTATAAAAAAAAATTAAATTATTTAAAAAAAAAAAAAAAAAAAAAAAGAGTCTTATGTTCTTGATGTAACAGCTAAATCAGAGCAGTCAGAATCTTATGACATTCTTGTCTAGACTTAATCCAATTGAAAAGTCGGTGTAATGACCTAATCATTGCCATCCACTGACACTCCCTATGCAATCTGTCAGATTTGGAGAGAATTTGCATGCAAAAATCGAAAAACCTAAATGTACAACTCTCATACAGGTATTTTCAAGAAAAGTCACAGCTGCATCTCTTAGCAGCAAAGTGACGAGGTTTAGTTGGAGTGGTTGATGGTTGAAAACATTTATGTAATTTGGAAATGCAAGTCTTTCATTCTATTTTGATTCATAAATGTTGAATGTATTATGTTAGTTAAGGAGAAAAAACAATGTATTTAAATTTGGTGGTATAACTAGAACAAAATGTGAAGTGACGAAAAGGTTGTTAGAAATGGCAATAACCAAAATCCTATTGTTTTATGTTCATACTAGGGGGCTCCGCCCCCGCTCGCTTCGCTCGCCAACCCCTGGTGTTGGGTAATTATAAATAGCGTGATGTATGTATGAGATGTAGCATAGTGTGAAGGTGTAGATGACGCACATAGGAAGCAAAGAATAAATTGCATGGCACAGTGTAAAGATTTATCGGAAAATTTGTTTGTACATAACATTAGTAGTAAAGATGGTGTCTTGTCCTTGAATGAGTTGTCCTTGGCATGGATCATTTATAACCTCAACTTTAACGTCAGATGAAAGTCGAACTCGTGAGAAGGCCACATAAAGTTGTACATGTCCAAAAACGGGTTCAGAGAGGTAGATGCCAACCTTGTTCATGGTTTGTCCTTGTGATTCGTTGATGGGCATGGCAAATGCAGGTTTAATGGGGAACTGTCGCCGTTTAAGTGTAAAAGGTAATTGTAGGTTAGAACGTGTAAGGTCAATTGTAGGAATCAGAAGAGTATTGTTAGCATGTGATCCTGTAAGAAGTTTTGTTTCAATAACATTGTGTGTGATGGTGTTGACGACTAAACGTGTACCATTGCATAATCCTTGTTTAGTGTTAAGGTTTCTTAACAGCATGATTATTGTTCCGATTGTAAGGTTAAGATTGTGTAGTGGTAATCCAGCTGGGTTAATAGTGTTGAAATATTCTAAGGGGAAATTAAGATGGTCATTGTTGGCATCAGAGTCAACTTTGTCAGAGCTTAGAAAGAGCTGTGCCTCTCCAGGAAGTAATGCAATGACTTGGTTATTTATGTGATAAAAATTAATATTTTTTGGATATAATATAGTCCGTTGTGTTAAAAGGGGTATTTGGTCTAATGTGAGTGCTGTTCCAAATATTTCCGTAATTAAGTCGTCGCAGATAAAGGCCTGAGGAATTGTAATAATATCTGGGTGAAGTCCATCCGTATTGGTGAGTGTCCCATCTCCCAGTTGTAATAACCAATTGTTGTATTCTGGATCTGGATATCGCATGTTTTGTACCAACTGTACCTTTTGAAAGCAATGGCAATTGTCCGTGTAACATTTTTTCTTCCGCAGTTTCAGAAGCTCGTTGTAGGCGCAGACGTTTATTTTTTTTTTTGATGCGGGTTCGTTTTTGTGGTCCCGTTACTCGAGCCGTCTCGTTCTGTACCCGTGATCGTGAATTCATGACTGGTTTGCTCTTTATCATTAGTAATATGGATAAGTAATAAGGAGGATCGCACTCACTGTTAATATGCGGACTGTTCGTTTCTTCGTATTATTACCAATCAGGTGTCGCGCCTGTATATGTATTGTAGTCCGGTCTCTTGTTGTTTATGTATGACGTCGTACGCGTATTTTAAGGTGGACTGAACAATAGCTGAGCGCATTGCATGTGGAACAATAGCTAAGCACTGTGTAAAATCTCCTCCTAATAAAAGTACCTTTCCCCCAAAGGGAATATTATTATTCATCAACGTTTGTTGAAGTTTATCAATGGTGTTGAGTAAGTGACTGGATGCCATTGTACATTCATCTATAATTAACAGTTTTGCAAGACGGATGTCACGTGCATTGTTACTGTTCATTTTCATAGTGGATACCGATGTTTCTGTGATTGGGATCGGTATTTTGAATAAGAAGTGACATGCGTTTTTGGAGCCGAGACATTTTTTCTTCAGTGGTTTCAGAAGCGCGTTGTAGGCTCTGACGTGTATTTTTTTTTTTTTCATGCGGGTTCGTGTTTGTGGTTCCGTTACTCAAGCCGTATCGTTTTGTACCCGTGATCGTGAATTCATGACTTGTTTGTTCTTTATCGTTAGTAATATGGATAAGTAATAAGGAGGATCGCACTCACTGTTAATATGGAGCCTTTTCTGTGGTTGTACAGTTAATAGTGCAGCATTGTAATGAGATTCACCTATTAAGGTGGAATGAACAATAGCTGAGCGCATAGCATGTGGAACAACAGCTAAGCACCGTGTAAAATCTCCTCCTAATAAAAGTACCGTTAGGCGGGGATAATCTGATTCAAATATGTTGTGTTGTCCGTACATGTGGGGTATTTGTATGATCTCGAGTGTTCGCTTTTGGTCGCTCTTCCGTTTTTGAGCCTCAATCTCGGGCTCGATGGGCGACCGTGTGTGGAGTCCGTAGTCTGTCCCGTTTAACTTTGGGGTGTGTGTCTGACTCCTCGTTTTTGTGTGATATGGGGGCGTTGCCTGATTTTATATTTTTGTTAGTGAAGGGGTGCCTTGTGTCTCATGTCTTCTTTATGTTAGTGTGTGAAATCCGTAGTCTGTCTCGTTTTGTGTGCCATGGGCTTTGTGTGGCGCTCGCGTGTGACTCCTTGTTTTTGTGTGGTAGGGGCGCGTTGCTTCATTACTTATTTCTGTTAGTGGAGGGTGGCTTTGTGTGTCGTGGGTCTGAATCCTCCTTTTTGTGTACGTCCCGTTTCGCCTGCTATGTCCGTAGTCTATCCTGTTTCGTGTGCCATGGGCTTTGTGTGGCGCTCGCGTGTGACTCCTTGTTTTTGTGTGGTAGGGGCGCGTTGCTTCATTACTTATTTCTGTTAGTGGAGGAGTGCTTTGTGTGTCGTGGGTCTGAATCCTCTTTTTTGTGTGTGTCCTGTTTCGTGTGCTATGTGGCGCCTGCATCCAATTCTTTTTTTTTGTGCGCTAGGGGTTTGTTGCATGACTTTTTATTTCTGTTAGTGGAGGGGGTGTTTGTGTGTCGTGGGTCTGAATCGTCTTTTTTGTGTGCGAACCGTTTCATATGCTATGTGGCGCTTGCGTGGGACTCCTTTGTTTGTGGTGTTCTAGGGGCACGTTGCCTCATTTCTTATTTCAGTTACTGGAGGGGGGCTTTGTGTGTCGTGGGTCTCAATCCTCTTCTTTGTGTGTGTCCCGTTTCATGTGCCATGGGCTTCGTGCGGCGCCGGCGTATGACTCCTTTTTTCTGTGTGCTATGGGCGCGGCGCCTCATTTCTTATTTCATGTTGCATTCCATCCGGTTGTGGTGTTCTAGGGAGGGGGGGTATTTGTGGGGCGCCTGCGCAGTTCGTCTTTTGCGTCCACGGCCCATGGCCGGATGTCCCTGCGTCCATCCGGTTTACCATTCTCGGTTAGTAATGTGGATCACCTCTGACTTAACTAAACTGCGTTTTTCTCATTTATCCATAAAAGACATAGAAGTCAGGTTAATTATTGCTTCCAAACTGGTCCCTCGGAGATGCGAGTATGAGTGGGTCTTGTGTGGGCCTTGATTCCACTGCTGCCAAGGATGTGCTCTGGTCCCCACCCCCCGCAGACTATGAACTAGATAAGCAGAGTTCAAGAATGTTGCATTAAAAACATTAAGTACACCAACTCATTAACTGGAAATTCTTAGATATTTTACACTGAACATTGTTGGCACATTTATGGAGATGTTGTGATGAATATGACATAATGCAACAAATATTAGTTTACTAGACACCAATTTTGTTCCATACAAATGGAAGTTATAACAATTAAGTCATTTTCTAACCCACTTAGTGGTGAACAGGTCGTGGGGGTTGCTGGAGCCTGTTCCAACCAACTAGGGTGCAAGGCAGAAACAAACCCTAGACAGGACACCAGTCCATCATAGAGCAAACACACATACACAAACACAAGGGCCAATTTAATATCACCAACCCACCTAACCTGAATGTCTTTGGACATTGGGAAAACAGGGAAACTCCACACAGGGAAGACCTAGGATATGAACCCTGCTCTCCTTTCTGCCCATCCCTAACATTTAAGTGAAAGGCTAGGGGAAAAAAAAAAAAAAAACTGCAACAAAATGTAATATAACTGAATTTATGACACTCTCTGTGAAGTCTGCCAGCACGATTTTTTCCCCTCTCACATTCAAAAAAAAACATTCCTAATAGGTCTACTGAAGACTTTAAATTTGCCCCATGTAAGTGATTGTGCATGTGTACAACCTACAATGGACTGGTATTTTGTCAAATAGTCTGCTGCCAGAATAGTTCCTGTCTTCACAACCTGAACTGGATTAACCACATTAAGAGTACTGTAAATCCCCAACGAAAAGCCACCCCACATTGGAGGCCGCCCCATTCTGTAAGCCGCAGAAAATGCTCATTTATATATTAAACTCTAAGATAAGCCACCCTATGTTATTAGCCACGGCGTTACTGAATTTACCAATCTGAAGTAAAAGCATCTAATTTGGCACGCCCCTGTAGGCATTTGCAACTCTATAGTGACATTATATTTGAGCGTGAACAATTGTTAACATTTTGCACTTACCGATATCATGCCGCAACGCAAGTCTTATGCTGCAGAATTTAAGCTCCAGGTTGTTGCTTTCATGAAAGAAAACAGCAATCGTGCAGCTGGAAACCACTTTGAAGTAGACACGTGAGAAACTGGTGGAAAGATGAGGAAGCTTTGCGTGCGCTTCCACCACGTAGGTGCGCAAGGCATACAAGGGAAGCAAAATGGCCAAACTTGGAGAAGTGACTTAAAGATTGGATTCTCGCAAAGCGTGATAACAAATTGAATAGTTTCAACAATAGCCATCAAATTGAAAGCACGAGGAATGGCGACTAAAATGGCAACTGAAGACTTCAAAGGGGGTCATAATTGGGTTTCTCACTTCATGAAACGAAATGGTCTATCTATCCGAGCCAGAATGACTGTGGGACAAAGACTGCCAGACAACTGGGAGAAGAAACTTGACAGTTTTAGAGAGTTTGTCGGCAAGGAAATCGAAACACTGAAACTAACACCGGATGACGTCATCAACATGGACGAGGTCCCGATGCAGATGGATATTCCATCAACACGCACTGTTGATAAGGTTGGTAAAAAGACCATATCAGTAACTACAACAGGTCATGAGCGGACAAGTTTTACGGTTGTTCTAGCTTGAATGGCAAGTGGCAAAAAGCTGAAGCCATTTGAGATTTAAGAGGGTGACAATGCCACAGGAAAAACTACCCTAGGGTATCGAGGTCTCAGTGAACAAGAAGGGCTAGATGAATGGGTGGACAAATGCTACAGAAGGCGGCCTGGAGCTGTATTTTTTAACAAGAAGAAGTCCTTGCTAATTTGGCTCTGTCTGCTCATCTGATGGATAGTGTTCAGAAGGCAGTGAACAAGGTTGGTGGTCACGTTGCTGTAATACCTGGTGGACTTGCATGCAAACTGCAGCCACTTGATATTTCTGCCATTCATGCATTTAAGTGCCTTGTGAAGATCAAGTGGGAATAATGGATGACGGATGGTGAGCATACATTCACTCCGTCTGGCCGGCAGCGACATGCGACTTACAGTCAAGTGTGCGAATGGGTTATTTCGGTGTGGAACAACGTGAAACCAGAAAGCATACAGAATGGTTTTCGCAAAGCCGGAATCCTTCCTCCACCTACAAGCCTACCAGCAGCACAAGCAACATCTGCAATATCTGAGAGTGATACTGGTGACGAAAGCGTGTCAGACATCAGCGACAGCAAAGCAGCACAGGTCGCAATCGAGAGGTTCGGCAGCGACAACAATGATTACGGATCTGATTTTGAAGGATTTGAAGAAAGGTAAGCCTAAGTACGTGTAGACAGATGATTGACATTGCTGTACTGCAGTACCCCCACCCTCCAGTCATTCAAATGAAAATTAAAAACTTGTCTTTTCCCAGCCAACAATAAACTTTTGTTCCTTTTATTTATGTTAAATTTTGCTTTTTTCCTAGCTTGTATTATATACTAGGATGTAATGTAACAAAGCCCTGAAAAAGTTCAATTTTACATTGCAGCAACGAACATGAAAGAGAAGAATGTGAAAAAGAGGCAAGATGCAGCAGCGGCAAGTGATCACTGAACCAATGATGGCGTCATTGACAATTTATTTTTTTTGTTTACTGGACAATTCATGCGCTTTTCAAACTGTGGACTTACTTTCTTACAGCCACTCGCCCCATTAAACCTGCAGTACAAAGTCTCCTCTTGACAGTAGAAACTGAGACCTGCTAACTTATATGCTCTGTGCTGCACTGAGAGCATGCTTTATGCAAATGAATGACAAAGCAGAAGCAATTGATGGGCCAAACAGAACCACTAACCAATAGGGTGGACAAATGACGGAAGAAGAGGCAGTGACCTGGACAGGAAAAGAGACATGATCACGTTTGGCGTCTACAGTCAGTCAGATATAAAATGGAAGGATAAAGCTCGTCAATGCTCAAGGACGATGTGGAGGTCAATGGTCAGCAAGCACACTAAACCTAGACTGCCAGTGTCGGGCATTACGGCTGTGAGCAGATTTTGCTTCGATGGTAGCCAAAAAGGGAGTGAGAGAGAAGCCGAGGCAGAAGTGATGTCCTCCATTTCAGTGGTATCAGGATGTGGGAAGGGGCTTTAGAAGCTTACGCCCCTAATCTCTTTCTGTATTTGTCCATCATATATTACACATCCCATGATCAATGTTACACCATTATACTAATGTGTGTGAAAGGCCAAACAAACTCCCCTACCCCCATCCACTCTTTGATTTTATATATAAGTAAGAACTTGCACAACAATCACTGAGGGGGCTAAGACCCTGATACCAGCAAATCCTAGACTGACAGTACCAGTTTAAACTTAATGGGTCTCCCCAAGCTACTCCATTATAATATTTATTCACAAAATCATTTATACTTACATGTGCATTTGCGTATTTTGAATGAGGATGCTCCACCCCTAAACCTGACCCCCTGCATCGGTGTTTGAAGTGGGACAGCATTTCTCAACTTTTTGCTTTTGATTTCCAACACTCTTAGGAGTATACCGGAAGTGTTTTATAGCATACTAGCTCTACCATAGTCATTCATTCCACTCTGTCTGCCTCCAGCCCCTGGACACAGCACTGGTAATTTCAAAAAGGACTCCTCATTTCCCCCACCCTCATAATTGTAACATGAAAATTGCCAGTGCCATTCTTAGATCATAGCGCTTGAATTTCTAATTTTGGAAGCCAAAAAAATTGTGTAGCGACACTCAAAGCTACTGCTCCATGCTCTTCAGATTAATACATCAGTGTAACACGTATGATTATGGCATTTATGTATATCCATCTGAAGCACTGCTTGCATATACATATGCACTTTATAAATAACATGTTTTATTATTATGGACATTAAAGGGGAACCTCATTCAAGCCACAAAAAACACGAAAAGAAATACTGTACTTGAGTGAACAGCATAAACCAAATGAAAATCATAAACATCTAATAAGGATAATAAACTCAAATTTCACATTATTCCTAATGGCTATTTAAAAAAATTGTGTTTTGCAATGACCATCAACAAAAGCCAAGTTAACAGGAATAGCCGGAGCTGATCTAATGCAGGAATGTTTTACTTGTGGACAACTATAAATAGCATGCTCAACAGTAAGTGGCTACAGTGACCTAATAAGGTTCAAAAGCCTTAACCATTACACCACACTGCCTGACAATAATGTCAGCCCTTGGTACAAAAAAAAACTACAAAATATTGTAAACAAAAGTACAAGTTAGTTAAAAAGTACTTCTGATATACCTGATTAACCCAACAGCACTATAACTGAGGCGCATTATCTTTTGAAATTTCTGGGTAACACAGCTAGTCAAACTATCAAATTATAAAAAGGATACTAAAACTGAGTCAAACAGACATCTTTCAAAGTTTTACACAATGCCACAGTGTCTTTACATCATAAAATTAATCTAGTCTGTAGGTATGATATATCAAAGAACAATATTATGCAGAAAACTTACTTTGGGTGTCTGATATCAGGCAATGAACGGTTTAGGGAGATTCTATCACTAACATAAATATTGAATCCATTCTCCCTGTAAGCTTGGTCAACACGATCCATATCCGTTAAGGGAAAAGGTTTTCCCTGCTCTCCATTTCCTAGTCCAAAAAAAAAAAAAAAAAAAAAAAAAAAAAAAGACAGATAAACTTACATGACTCATCATTAAATACCAATAAGTTGCTGGATGTGACATACCTGATCTTGCAGCATCTTTTCTGATAGCATTATAATCATGCCAGTCTTTTCTTCTCATTCCAATACCACCAAAATCATTTTTTTCTTTTGGTCTGACATGTGAGCCCTTAAAACACAATGCAAAATACTAGTTAATAAGAAAGTTAATTACTAGGTTAAGCTTAGAAGCAATTTACTATGCACATGGCCATTTATAAGAAGTCCCCTAAACAAAATATAAAATAATTAATAAAAATGTTAAAATTTCTTGGCTAATCTGAAAAGCAAATTAGTATGCAAAATAACCATTTAAGACAAGTGCTTTTTACACACAACGAAAATCAATCTTTTTAAAACCTAGACCTTAATTAAACTACAGTTGTTCAAACATCAGTCAAATTGGATATCTGAAATACAATATAAAAAGTTACTTTCTAACTCTCACTGCAACAGTAGTATCTAGAACAACCTTTCTGGTGTCCCAGTTTTTCCCATAGATGTCCCTTCAAAGTCAACCAAGTGTGCGTTCTTCCCTTTGATGACACACAGCTGTATTTATCAATAGCACCTGATGACCCCAAATCTCTTGATTCGCTAACACAATGTCTAACCTGTATCTCAGAATGGATGAATAGTAACTTTCTCAAATTAAATAAAGAAAAAACCGAAATCTTAGTGATTGGCAATAATGGATACAATGAGGCTATTAGAAATAAACTGGATGCATTAGGATTAAAAGTCAAATCGGAGGTAAAAAGCTTAGGGGTAACCGTTGATTGTAATCTGAATTTTAAATCGCATATTAATAAAATCACTAGGACAGCATTTTTTCACCTAAGGAACATAGCAAAAGTTAGACCTCTTATATCATCGAAAGATGCAGAGAAATTAGTTCATGCGTTTGTCTTTAGTCGGCTAGATTACTGTAATGCACTCCTCTCAGGACTACCCAAAAAAGACATCAATCGTTTGCAGTTAGTGCAGAATGCAGCTGCTAGAATCCTTACCAGGAAAAGAAAATCCGAACACATTTCTCCAGTTTTGATGTCACTACACTGGTTACCTGTGTCATTCAGAATTGACTTTAAAATTCTGCTTATGGTTTATAAAGCTTTAAATAATCTCGCCCCGTCTTATATATCGGAATGTCTGACACCTTATATTCCAAATCGCAACCTCAGATCCTCAACTGAGTGTCTCCTTAGAATTCCAAGAGCAAAACTTAAAAGAAGTGGTGAGGCGGCCTTCTGCTGTTATGCACCTAAAATCTGGAATAGCCTGCCAGTAGGAATTCGCCAGGCTAATACAGTGGAGCACTTTAAAAAACTACTGAAAACACATTACTTTAACATGGCCTTCTCATAACTTCACTGTAATTTAATCCTGACACTCTGTATATCCAATTCATTATAATAACTATTCATTCAAAATTTGTACTAACCCCTACTCTCTCTTCTGTTTCCTTTTCCGGTGTCCTATTGGTGGTGGCTTGTGCCACCACCATCTACCCAAAGCACCATGATGTTCCAACAATGATGGATGGATTAAAAGCCAGAAGTCTGTATAACCATCAGCATCAAGTGACTCCGTGAGAACCCTAACTACAAAGAGGACTATTTCATTTATGTTAGGTAGAATGCCCAAAGGGGACTGGGCGGTCTCGTGGCCTGGAACCCCTACAGATTTTATTTTTTTCTCCAGCCTTCTGGAGTTTTTTTTTGTTTTTTCTGTCCACCCTGGCCATCGGACCTTACTCCTTTTTATGTTAACTAAGGTTGTCTTATTTTAATTTCTTATTTGTCTTTTATTCTTCTTTTCTTCATTATGTAAAGCACTTTGAGCTACTTTTTGTATGAAAATGTGCTATATAAATAAATGTTGTTGTTGTTGTTGTTGTTGGTGAACTGAGCGTGATTGTCAGAGCAAGGATAGGGAACCCTATGGTGAAATACGGGCGATCTTCGGAGTGGCGACCCACTCCCATTATAAATAATGGAAACTTGTGAACCACTGGCAGTAGCCAACCCAGTGGATGACAACCAATGATCTAGAGTTCCAAATTTATTTTGTTTCCTTTAATTGGAGTCTTATTAAAAGCACACGATAAGGTAAAAAACGATTCAGTGGTGACCTGGGGCCACATGTATAAACGGTGCATACGCACAAAAATGTTGCATAAGCCCGTTTCCACGCTCACATCGTGATGTATAAAACCTAAACTTGGCCTAAAGCCACGCACATTTTCACGCCAGCTAAATGCTTGGCGTACCCAAGTTCTCTGCTCGGCTTTGCAAACTGGCGGTACCCAGCGTCAAAGCAGTGCTTTTGTTCCAGTGTGGTTTCCCTTTTTTTTTTTTACATCCACATCCCTGACGTGGCTTTATCAAATAAACTAATTAACAATATGCGGTTAATTTCAGTGTAAGGCATCTGATTGTAATTAACTTGTAACAATATAATGGTCCACGGAATGGCCAATCTATTCCAAATACCATAGCTGCTTTAGAGTTGTTCCTCTCAATGCACCACTCGGAGTGTTTATATCACTGTATCCGAGTGTAGAATCACAGCTCTACAGCAGCTGATCGGAATGAGAATTATCAGGATACAGCATCTAGCACACGCTGCCTCAACCATGCACACAGTCTATTGAACTACTCTCAAACGGCAAACGCTTCAGAGCCTTTCCTGTACGGACCTCGTTGTTCAGAAACCGTTTCATCCCAAGAACTAAACGCACTCAATCAGTCCATCAAGTGCTCCTTGTAGAACTGTTTGTACTTATTAGTACAATCATCTCACTGTAAACTTGCGTTATAATATTGCACAACCTGAACCACTTTAAAAAGCGCGTATTTACATATGATGACAATATCAATTTTAAGATGAAATGCAGCAAAATATGTTTATTACATTATACAGATAAAATGTTAACATTATTTAAATAATCTGTATTGTTAATAATTAAACATGTGTGGACATGGTGTTGCAGCACTAGCGACGGTCTGGTACCCTGTTCATTGATTGTTTCTGCCTCGCGCTGTATGCTTGCTGGGACTGGCGTGATCCTGGATGGATAGGTGGATGGAATAATTAAACAAGTACTATGAAGGTATTTCAATGTTCCTTAAAAGTTTTGAAGTATCGGCGTTCTAAGCTTACATCGGCTTAACATCTATTACACAACTGACTGTGTGGTGATTGGGTACTTGGAGAAAGAAAAGGAAGGAAAGGAAAAGTAGGTTAGTATGTTTGAAAGAGACAGTACTGCTGCAATAAATTATTTCATCGAAGGTTGCGCACAGCAAGCATCTTGCGTGAGGCAGTCTCTGGACGAGGCGCCAGCTCGTCATTAACACTGCGCCACTGTGTTGCCATGTTTAATAACATGCTTTAACTCCTATCATCATGAAAATGATATCAAGTATACATCTCAGTATTTCAATTATTCAGACAGCTATAATATCACGAATGTAATAATAATACTGTAATAATGCATTTTATTTATAGGGCACTTTACATTAGTAGTAAATCTCCAAGTGCTACATAAAAAAAATAAACAAAGGCAAAGCAAGATAAAAACAGATAAAACAACAATAATTAGTAGCATTCCTGTTAATAAGCTTTCCAAAACAGAAAAGTCTTTAGCGGTTTTTTTTTAAAAACAGCCCAAAATCTGCTGTGTGCTCAGGCTCTCTGGTAGGGCATTCCAGAGCCATGGAGCAGCTGCTGCAAAGGATTGGTCACCCTTTGTAAAAAAGTTTGGTCACAGAGGGGCGAAGGCGGTAGGTATTTGCAAAACGGAGTTTTCTTGTAGTGGATTGTAATATAAGGAGTTCCTTAAAATATTGTGGAGCATTTCCATGGATACACTGGTGAGTAAACAAAAAGAGTTTGTATTCAATATAGAGGTGAATAGGGAGCCAATGAAGTGACCGAAGGATTGGTGAAATGTGTTCAAATTTCCGCACCCTCATCAGGATTCTTTTGAAGGCTCTTGCCTCCATGCTTGCGGATGATGTGACCCAGGGGTAGCATATAGATGTTAAAAAGGGTAGGCCCAAGGACTGATCCTTGTTGTACCCCACAGGTGACAGTGTGAGTACGAGATTTAGCATCCCCCAAGGCCACATACTCAGCCCTATCTGTAAGATAGGACTCGAACCATTCCAAAGCAATGCCAGAAAATCCAGTTACATAGTGAAGATGATGAAGTAGAACATTATGATCTACCATATCAAATGCAGCTGTGAGGTCCAGAAGGATAAGGAGTGATGGAGAGCCCTGGTCAGCAGCCATCAGGAAGTCATTGGTGACTCTGACCAGGACTGTCTCTGTACTGTGAGAAGTTTGGAAACCAGATTTAAATTTTTCAAACAGATTGAATTTTTTGAGATGATACTGAAGCTGGACCAAAAACCTTTTCCAAAACCTTAGACAAAAATGGAGGGTTGGAGATCGGACGATTGGATCCTGAAGTGATAGCAAACCAAGAGGATTTTGTTGAAATGAGGTCTGATTTTTGCAGTTTTCAAGGCCAGTGGGACTAAGTCGCTCGGGAGAGAGTGATTAATGATATCAGTAATAAGAGGGCTTATATCTGATACATTAGCTTTTACCAGAGGAGTAGGAAAAGGATCCAATGAACACGTTGAAGGCCTCATCCTCTGTATGATGTCCTCAACTTCTTTAACTGTGGTACAGAGGAACTGGGAAAGGAAGCCTATTGGCTTTGGTGTAGAAACATCCGGCGATGGAGGGCTGGAGACAGACAATGAGGAGCGGATGATGTCTACCTTGGAGGTGAAATATTCAATAAAATTATTGCACTGCTCATCTGTGAAATTATTACAGGCATAGGTATGAGGATTGAGTAAATGATTTATCACAGAAAAAATTTGTTTGGAGTTTCCAGGACGGTTGTTGATTACATTTGAATAGTATTGAGATCTGGCAGTGGTCAGTGCTCTGGAGTAGTTTTTTTGGTGTTCCCAATAAGCTAATTTGTGGACCGTTAACTGGTTGCAACAAAACGCAGCTCGAGGGCTCGCCCAGCTGCTTTCATCTGTCAAAGGTCACTTGTAAACCGCGGGGCAGATTTTACAAAAGAGACCACTCGTAATGTAACTGGGGCATGGGTTTCAAGGATGTTCTGGAGCCCACTTTAATAATCGACTAATTCATTGACAGAAGAAAGGTGTGGAGCAATAAAAGAAGTTCTTAATGTCAGTATTTAAATCAGTCGAATTTATTTTTTCAGGCTCCTGAAGCAGATGCTGTGTTGTGGTTTAGAGTATAGTGAAAATGTGGGTAAATCCATTGAAACAATTTTGTGATCGGAAACACCCAGATCAAGTACTTGGAGGTCAGAGATGAAGACTGAGTCAGTAATGACTAAATTGAGGGTATGGCCCTTGCTGTGAGTGGGGACCTTGACAAGTTGCCTCAGATTTAGGAGCTCTAAGAGCTGGGCAGCAGAATAATTAGAGGGTTTGTCCACATGAATGTTCAGATTTCCAAGAATCAGTAAATTTGATTATGTTGTACAGAAAGATGAGAGCAGCTCATTCATTTCTGTAATGAAATCTGGGTGTTGTTTTGGTGGTCGGTAAATAAGAAGTATTGTTATAAAAATTGGATGTTTGCAATTAATTGCCAGGCATTCAAAAGTTGAGAATTTAGGAAGGGGGAGAAGTGATAATTGCAAACCTATACAATGGATTACAGCCAGCCCACCGCCACGTCCAGAGCCTCAGGCCTTTTCGAGGTAAGTGTACTCAGCAGGGCAGGACTCGTTAAAACTGAGTATACCCCAGATTTATGCCAGGTCTCAGGCAAACAAATAATGTCAATCCCCCTGTCTACAATGTGATTATAAATTAGAAAGGCTTTATTTGTCAGGGACTGAACATTAAAAAGTTCAACCTGATGTTTAGTGAGGTGTTGCTTTTAACAAGAGGACGAAGAAAGCTGAAACCCACTCCAGGCTTTCCGTTTTGCCTGGACCGCCGCCGAGCAGTGTTTTTAGTCTCCGTGGTAATGGTGCTCGGCTGACAGATAATGGATTCTGTGTCCTGTTGGAGGAAGAGAAAGTCTGTTTAAGAAGCACGTAGTGATTCACACACAGAGCACATAGAAGACCATATACAAAACAAAGCATTTAACGTGCTACTTTAGTTACGATGGTATTTGAGAAACTAGTAAATTAAACGATTTAAAGATGAAGTTTATGATGTTCTTTCTACTTTAATGACAAAATAAACTGCATGATTAAAGTGGAAATTTTGAGAATAAAGTTCCTTGCTTTTTTTTCCCCCATTGTGTACCTATTTTTTTTTTCTATTCTCTGTACCCTAATAAGCTTTCACATGACACTCAGATGGTGGGCTACGAGTCGCCTTTTCACGGCAACTTTAATATCTGACAACTTCTTTTTTATTTCGGGCATGTTTGAGTGTCTCCGACACTCTATGTCACTCGATCAACTTCCTTTTGTTGTTTATACCACTGTTTAAACCAACAGATAGTACGTTTTTCCTTGCCTCCACTTGGTATTCGCTGAAATTCTTCTATTTTCCCTGTGCTTTTGCCATTGTCTTTTCATAGAATGCTGAGCTTAAGGGCTAATTATATTGATTTGCAAATTCAAAGAGGCATAATTCTTGGAGAAGATGAGGCAGGACAGCAGGCAAACGCACAAATTAATGCATCTGGATTTTTTTGTGTGCACAAACATTTCCGCTTTTGTCCGTACCCCATGTTTTAGTGTGAATTCTACGCACAGCGTTAAGCATGAGGCCCCTGATCATTTTGAGGGTTGTGTTTGATACAGCTGCAGGCAAGTTTACATTTTTGTCTAGAAGTAGGACACAAAAAGTTTGATATTGCCTTATTTCCACAGGAATCACTCGTTTGCTCTATTTTAATATTTTACTATTATTTTTGGCATATTTCATAATAACTGTAATACCTTTCACTCTCGCAAACACATTATAAATTTATTATGGCCTAGAGTTTCAAAGTTAAAATTAAAGAAGTGCATATTATACACCTGAACATAGATAACTTTGAAATACTGTACTAATAACCAACCATACCAAGTCTATAGGATATTCACCAAAAATATAGGATTGTAACATGAAATACAAATACCTATTTCAATCTTTTATCTTTGGGGCATTCTGCCTGCTTCAAAATTATTTTTACACTAACTTCCATAATAAGAATAATCTCAAAGTAAATGTACAGAATAACTTCTAAAGATTCTGACTCTAAAGTTGCAGAACTGGAAATTGGCTCGGTCAGTACTAAACAAGATAAATAGAAATTTATATATAAACAGAATCCTTCATAGTATGACAGTTCTACAGATGCATGACTTTGTTTAAAAATTTCATGACCCCTAATGTGTAAAATGTTTTAGCAGCAAGAGAATAATCAGGGGGCAATGCAAATACTGTTTTAATGTATTAGGGCCTACATATTAATATTTATTACATTCTCATATTAAAAGAGTATGTGAGAAAGGAGTAATTATAAATAGGAAATGCAGGTAATGGGTGTAACAGAGCAAAATGCAGAGGAGAGGAAAGATATAGAAAAAGATGATCTGCTGTGGCAACCCCTAATGGGAGCAGCTGAAAGAAGAAGTAGTAGTAGTTAACAAAATGGAAACTAAGGTCAGAGACACATCAGAAGTTGCTGGGAACACAGAGGTCAAATTAAGCATTTTCGAATAAAAGTGTATTGCACCCTTCACCAATTGGATAAGCCTTACAAAATCAAGCACAGATTAAGAAAATATTCATTTAGACTGTGTGGCCTTACTCTAAATTTGTGTAAATAGTATACAGTTATATTTGCTCAAATGTTGAGTGGAAACAAGAATTCCCAGTGAAATCGTCAATGATGCTTATTACCCTAAGTTCTTGTCTATAAGCCGCGGCTTATCTAAGGAAAAAAGTTGTGAAAATGAAAAAATAGAATATCGGCTTATACATAAGTCCGGCTTATACAGTAATCCCTCCTCCATCGCGGGGGTTGCGTTCCAGAGCCACCCGCGAAATAAGAAAATCCGCGAAGTAGAAACCATATGTTTATATGGTTATTTTTATATTGTCATGCTTGAGTCACAGATTTGCGCAGAAACACAGGAGGTTGTAGAGAGACAGGAACGTTATTCAAACACTGTAAACAAACATTTGTCTCTTTTTCAAAAGTTTAAACTGTGCTCCATGACAAGACAGAGATGACAGTTCTGTCTCACAATTAAAAGAATGCAAACATATCTTCCTCTTCAAAGGAGTGTGTGTCAGGAGCACAAAATGTCACATAGATAGAGAAAACAATCTCTAGCAAACAAATCAATGGTGCTGTTTGGCTTTTAAGTATGCGAAGCACCGCGGCACAAAGCTGTTGAAGGCGGCGGCTCATACCCCCTCCGTCAGGAGCAGGGGGGGGGGGAGAGAGAGAGAGAGAGAAACAGAGTTTGTTTTTCAGTCAAAAATCAATACGTGCCCTTCGAGCTTTTAAGTATGCGAAGCACTGTGCAGCATGTCGTTTCAGGAATCAGCTTTACAAATGATAGCAACGTGAAGATAATCTTTCAGCATTTTTAGACGAGCGTCCGTATCGTCTAGGTGTGCGAACAGCCCCCCTGCTCAATCCCCATACGTCAGGATCACAGATAGTCAGCGCAAGAGAGAGAGAGAAAAGTAAGCAATCTAGCTTCTCAGCCATCTGCCAATAGCGTCCCTTGTATGAAATCAACTGGGCAAACCAACTGAGGAAGCATGTACCAGAAATTAACAGACCCATTGTCTGCAGAATTCCGCGAACCAGCAAAAAATCCGCGATATATATTTAAATATGCTTACATATAAAATCACAATTTAAATGACCACTACACGCACGTGTTTTGACTCGGCGACGCCCAGAGCAGAAAGAACGCGCTCCGGCCGCTCCAACCGCGCCATGCGGGGAGTGAGAGAGACGCCAATATCTCACACTCTCTCCCCCCTTAAAGAAATTAAATGGGTGCGAGTGAGACCACTGACCTCCCTCCCTTCTACTAGTTATAGGTTATAGTACGTTCGACTTATCCATGAGTCCGGCTTATCTATGATACGATTTTATTTTAAAAATTCGTATGATTTTTGGTCTCCGGCTTATACACGAGTCCGGCTTATAGACAAGAACCTAGGGTAATTAGAGCTAAGCCATATAGAGCTAAGCTCATCAATAAATGACACACCTAGTCTAGAGAGTCTATAAATTAATATAAATAAAACTGATTCAGTTTTAATCTTTGAACTTAAGTGTAACAACAAAGTGAACTCTGACAGAGCCTGGTAAAATGGGGTTTCAAACCCCTCCTTGCTTGTCCTCACCATTTTGCATGCTCTAATGACGTTCATGTTTAGAATTTCTTAATCCACTAAGTGCTCCCTCACTGTCACCTTGTACCTTTATAATACAGGCTAAGACGTAGCAGTGAGCAAAGAAGGTAGAGAGAAAGAATACCTTTAAGAGGCCGCGATACTTACTTATATAGTATGGGTGTTCAGACTAAGGGGAAAAAAAAAAAAAAAAAAGTGTCCGAATGTACTTGGATTCAGGACACAATATTGCGAGTACAAAAAGCAATGTTTATCATCATTTATAATAGTTATAGATATCAGTGAGCTCTTGCTGCTTTAACTATTTAAGCACCGATTGTGTTTTTTTCAGCTGTACTGCTTACTCTGCTTATAGCCACATTGGTAAACTGGCGATTTGCAGAACGGTACATTGTTCAACATTTTTGGTTTTGTAAAAAGAAAAAAAAGAAAAAATTGTGAGTTTTTGGAACGTGTTTAAAACCAAAGGACTTGTGCCCCAATGGTTTTTTTTCACTTAGTTCCTACTGGAGTGGTGACACAGTGTTTTGTGTTGATTTGACATCTTCATTTCAAAGTATTTAGAATCCTTCAGCAAATGAGAGATTAATATGCAAGATGGTAAGTTACTTCATGGCATTTCTTTATCGGGAGTAAACACTATGCATGTGAACTAAGAATATTCTTACTCTGCAGTGTATAAACAGATCTATATGAATAAAGCTCAAACCTACCCACTGTTTAAATTCCTTTTTACTTTATTCGCCGTTATACATGTTGAAATGAAATGGTTAAAAACAGAAACAGGCAGAATCAAGCTATTTTACAAGCTACTTCATATCTGCCCTAGCACTGACAGAGAGGGAAAGCACAGTGAGTGGGCCAAGACCAGAAAAAAGAGCTTGTAATACTAAACAGTGTCATGCTAGCAGACATTCTAGAGGCCCAGAGCAGTCCATGAGACCTTCCACTACTTAGAAGAAATTGCTAAGAATTAGAAATATTAAATCTGTCTATTTTGACTTGACATTTATAAGTTTAGATTATCTGTGTAGACCTTTACACACTTTTGATTCTTGTTGTACCAGATGTGATGTGATAATGCTGAACAATTTTATTCGATAAAACATTGTATCCACTTTGGGTAGCACAGAAAACACAAGTTACATTGACAAGAGCATATTTATTATATATCTATCTAATGACTTTCTTCCCTAATGACATATTTCTACGGTGTCAAAACCTTGTCTAGTGTTTATCATGACTTGTGGCACTCTGACATTGTGGGGTGTGTATATGTCACACAAAGCAACTCTGTTCATTTGAATCACCATGTACTGCAAACCTTAAAGACCATGTTAACACAAGATTAGGCTTATGAAGGGACTCCAAAATGGGAACCTGTATGCAGACTATGATTTGCACAGTGTCAACTACACAGCACTTTTTATTTATTGGGGATACAACCAATGCAAAGTTTCAGCATACTTCATCCTAAACCAATGGTGCAAGTCAATAATAATAGTACAGAAGTTAGCATTAATATTCAAGTATAATCCAAGTAAAACAAGGAAATGTATAAAGAAAAAATAAATACAATAAAGACAATCCCATAGCAATGCCACAAAAAAATAACATTCAGCTCAGACCAAAATGTTCCTGAACAATTTTGAAAAATGTGTATTTCCAACAAAACAAACGGAGATATTCTATTTGATCCTTTCAGTTGTAAGGATAACCCATGGTATAGTCAGCTAGTAAAATTATTTGTAAACACACTGTACCTATCCTAACACAACACATCCTTGCATGTTATACTCCTCTGAAAACTAAAACTGTAGTGTAATGCCCAGACTACAAGTTACTTTCAGAATGCGAATATGCCATTTATGGACAAATACAAAACATATTATGCAATATCTACTGCTAAATTCTGCTCTGTACTTGTAATATTTCTATAACACTATTATATTGCATTGAGGATTACTTATACTGTATTATGTTCCGAGTATTGTATTGTATTATATTTACCCCTTTTTTTTTTTTTTTTTTTTTTTTTGACACCCACTGCACACCCATCCTACCTGGAAAGGGGTCTCTCTTTGAACTGCCTTTCCCAAGTTTTCTTCCATTTTTTCTCTACAAAAGGTTTTTTTTGGGGGGGGGGGGGGGGGGAGTTTTTCCTTGTCTTATCAGACACTCGAGGCTTGGGGGCTATCAAAAGGCAGGGCCTGTTAAAGCCCATTGCAGCACTCCTTGTGTGATTTTGGGCTATACAAAAATAAACTATTATATATGTGCCTCCTGGACTTCATCATTAAAGTAAGAGTTGCATTCCTGATCAAAGAAGCTGCTGTCACAAACTGGCAAAGTTGCCCCTATATCTCTCTCTCTGTCACTCTATAAATCTCTGTCCATCCCCCACTCAGGTCAGCATCTTTTTGTTTTTTTTTTTTTTCTTTACTCTTTGGCGGCTCTCCTGCTATTCAAATCAGCCAACCATTCTGTGTTTTTAAAGCCCACTGGCTATGCTGCCAAGATCACATCATTGAAGCAAGAGACAGTAGTTGTTTAAAGGTACAGACATTCATTTCCTTTCACACATTTCCATTATAAAAAAGAAAAAAAACAAACTCTAAAATACTTACAAAATAAAAAGGGGGCAACACTGTGGCACAGTGGAAGGGAAGCCCTGCTGCCTCACAATATGGACACTAGGGTTGAAATCTCGGGTTTCCTCAAAACCCCCCCAAAGTAGTGTCTGCATGTTTTTTCTTCTTATGTTCGTGTGGGTTTTCTATGGGAGCTCCAGTTTCCTCCCACAGTCCATAGACATGCAGTTTAGGTGAATTAACACTGCTCAATTGGCTCTAGTGTGTGTGTGTGTGTGTGTGTGTGTGTGTGTGTGTGTGTGTGTGTGTGTGTGTGTGTGTGTGTGTGTGTGTGCACGCGCGCGTGTGATACAGTGAATATTTTCACCCTGCGATTCACTGGGGCCCTGATGCTTGCTGGGATAGACTCTAGCTTCCCTGCAAATCTATTTAGGATAAGTGGGTTTGGATAATGAACATACAGAATACAAGATTCAAAAAAAGCAATTAATTACATGTATCAAAATAAATATTTTCATGAGAAGTTCACCGATCATGATTTTCAGTTTTAGAATTTGACACAAAATGTGCAGTTTGAATTTGCTTGCCAGTTTCAAGACACTAAACATGCTGTCCACTGCCACACAGATGGCTTTGGTCAGGATATTAATACTAAAATTCAGCAAAGACTGATCCATTTAAACCTTAGTGCAGTCCTATATTAGCAATCAAAATGTAAACAATTTTACATCCATCACATCTGCCACTTCCTTACATTTGGTCTAAATCAGGGTTGCCCTACCCTGGCAACAATGTTTTCAAAGTACAGAACATTCCAAAGCGGTTATGTATAGTTGACGCAGGAAGCACTGCTTATTTAATTGAAGTTCACCGCACTCATGCGATTATATTTTTGTACATTTTTTTTAGGTTAAGAATAAAAAGCTACAGCAACATGACATTTAGCCACTTTCAGGCTTTGTAGCAATCCTTCCACAAAGTGGATATATGAAAGTTTACATATTAATAAAAACCATATGGTGAATTGTGTTACGCATGTAAAATTCATAATGTTTAGATACAATGCAAATAATCAATCCAACTTTTAATAAGCATCCCTCAGAAAATGTTAATTTTAACTGATCTTGTCTATGAATGCTGATTAATTAGTAATGTGTGTCATTTCAGCAGTGCACTTTTGCTTTTCCCCTATTTACTGATAAATCAGAATCTACTTTTGATATTCAAGCATCTATTAGGGTTAACTAATGGATATTTAGTTAACAGAGCAGGAAAAAAAAATCTGAATGCTCATCCCCTTCCTAATATCTGTTTTTGAATATTGTACATAAGGAATGGCCTCAGACCTGTAGACAAAGAACATTATTAATAAAGTACCTGACTGAGCAAGCAAAATTTTTAAATCATTACTATTTTTATTCGAGGAACAAAGTTATCCAACACGTGGTTAAGGGCATCTTTAACAGCAATAATTGCAACTAAAATATGGTACTTGCCTTTCATATCAATGTTAAGGAGTTTTAGCTCACTCTTTAGTGCAGGATTGCTTCAATACAGACACTCTAGTAAGTCTACACACATGGACTGCTCGTTTCTTACCCTGTCACAGTATCCCTATTGAGTTCAACTCAGTACTTTCACTATACGGCTCTAAAACTTCACTTTTACTTCTTCCTAGCCATTCAGTTGTAGACTTGTGTTTTATTCAATTGTCCTGCTGCATAACCCATAACCCAATTACACTTCAGCTTCAGATCAAGGACAGATAAGACATTTTTTTGTGGAAAATTCTAGTGTAGAATTCATAGTACCTTCCAAAATGGAATGTCTTCCGTGTCCTAAAGCAGCAAAACATCCCTGTAACATCATGTAATCACTCCCATGTTTTATTGAAGGTATAATGATCTTACTGTCAAATGCATTATTTGCGATACACCAGACACAGAGAGACCTGTTTCATCTAGAGTATTCTATCCATCTACCATATTTGACTCATCTGTTCATAGGCTGTCATTCCAAAAAAGCTTTTGGATTGTCCACATGTTTGTTTGCAAATGTGAGACAAGCACTAATGTCACTCTTTATAACTGAAGTTTCCAGCTAGCTATTCTCACTTGTATTCCATCTCTTTTTTATCATAGAGTCATGAACACTGATCTTAGCAGCAGCTAGAGAGGACTACAGTTCGTTGGATGTCCCAAGATTCTCTGTAACTTCTTGAACGAATCATCGTTATGCCCTTGTTGGCAGGCTGTCCTTACCCTGAGGAGATTCACCACTCTTCCAAATATTCTACATTTGGATATAATGTCTCTCATTGTGGTGCTGTGGAGTTCCATCACCTTATAAATGGCTCTGTAGCCCTTTTGAAATTTCAAGTTTATTTTTCCCTCATCTCTTCTGGAGTTTTCTTTAACTGAGGCACAGTGTTCTTCTAGAAACTTTGTGATGACCACTTCACTTTCATGGTAAGGATCAATATATAGTGAGGTTTAGATTCTACAGGCCTGGCAGCAATCAGGTTTAACTGTCAATGGAGTCTAATTATGAACTAACTTTAAATCAGCTGTCTGTGTAACTAAGGGGGCAATTACATTTTCACATGGGCAATACAGGTCGCAGCATATCTACTATTTAAATAAATTAAAACAGTTTAGAAGTGGTGTTATATATTTACTCTGGTTCTTTTACCCAATATTAAACATCCATTTTCTTAACCTGCAGGGCAGGATAACAGGGCAGCAAGAGGCTGTCCCAGCAACAAGAACAAGACAGTAACAGTACCTGGAAAGGGTGCTAGTCCATCACAGGGTTATCTAATATTCGATTTCAGTATAAAAATATGAAGCCATTCATTGTGACAAATACACAAAAATAGAAGACAGAGAAAAATAACCACGACAGGAATTAATTTGGTTCTGCACAGTAACACTCAGCAGCAAGGTGACTATTTCTCCTGCAAAAAAAAGTTCCGAAGTGTAAATTTCCTTCCCGGTAAGTGGGACAAGGACCCTGAAAGGCAAGCAAAAGATAAGATTCCCAGCTGCTGTTTTGTGTGTGAAAGGAAACACATTGTTGATCAGCAATGGTTGAACGTGGAGTTTGTTCATTTACTTAATTTTGTACCATGTACTCAAATCAAAGATGCATTTAAGACACACTAATACTGCTATTGTCAGATATTGCCTCAGGCACCATCCCTACTGCTTCCGAATGTCTGCTATTTGCCCCGGATCTCCTATCTGAATCTGTTGCTATGCAACCCATGCCAGTTCATCACAGAGCATACTCCCACACACACCCATAACAAGCCAATTTAATGTCACCAATTAAACTAATCTCGAGAAGTGTGTGGAAGAATGAGAATCTTGAGAAAATCCAAGCAAGCAAAAGGAAAATGAAGTAATGTTTCTTAAACAGAATGAATGTTATAACATTGATTTAACTTAATATCTGACAAATTTCATTAGATTTTTACTGTAATATTTATTACCTTATTAAAAAGAATAATTAACACAATTTTATGCTGTATTAAACAGCTTTACTATAAAAAAAATAAATTGTCAAGATAAAATTCAATGCACAGTAATAAAAAAATAACGAAATACCAATCCTTTTCAAAATTAGACTGGATTCAATAATCAAGCAATTTATAAAAACATGACATACATGTTCCTTCACAGGAGACATCACAGTCCCTTTAAGAGAGGGATACTAAATTGGCAGTACAACTACTGAAGAAAACCAACAAGATCTACACGTCTAAGACATTCCACACTTTAATTTCGGCTACACTATTTATTAGCCTCATTTTTAAGTATTCTTGTTATCTCTCTTAGGATAAGCATGAAGTTATGGCAGACATGTAGCATAACTTATAAGATATTCTTTTAATAATCACTGACAAATGATTACTATTTTTTATGACCAGTGCAGTGCCAGTGCACAAAATGTGGATACTCGATACAAAAAGAGCTGCATCCTGGCATAAAAGATGATGTCAAAGTTTCAAGGTATTGAAATCCTTCTTTGTTGTACTGTTTACTCCACCCAAAAATGATGGTTTGGGAAGATAAATTTAGTCTCATGTTTTCATGTAAAAATGGAGATAAAATTTCTGATGGAATAGGTGTCTATGCTAACCAATGCTGGATAGCAGCAAATAATTTCCATGAAAAAAGTCTCACACATACACCAAACATCATGTCATCAACTCAATATGCTCTCAATATCCCAAACACACATCTTCACTAAAATATAATTTAATAAGTCACTTCTGAAAAAGGCTCTTGTGAACAAAAATGGAACACCCTCAAAACTGACCATGCACTTGAAATGAAGATCCACCACCTTACCCTTCACTCATTGGTTACAAGCTCAGCTCAGAAACAGCAAAGCTGGTATTGCACTACCAGTGTGCTACAGAACACATCTCATGGCTCAAGTGACAGGAAAGGTCTCCAGTGATTTTAACCCTACAAGAAAACCTTATTTAAACATAAAATGACAGGGAGATACAAGCAAAAGTGCATATGAAAACAAATAAACCTAGCTGCATTAACATGCATTAAAACACACATTAACACAAGACACAGAGCAAAAGCACCTCCATTAATTTGCATCTCTAGATTTGAACAGGTATGAACCATGCCTAAACCCTTTTGCCAAACAGCTGAACATCCTCAGAAATAAAAGTCATACCTTTTATATTTTAGGTCACTTGTCACTTTTGTGTTTATTATGAAAGTTAACTTTACTTATTTTAAGAAACTGATGCCTGATTCAGGCCCAACTGCATGCTAAAACATTTGCAGAGGTATTCCAGAAAGCAAATTAATAACTCAAAATAAAATGCTTGTATCTGTATTTTCCCCCTTGTTATTTGCAATTAATCAAATGATTTGTGACAGCTCTTTCAATGTCTTTCAATGTTCTTTTTGTCTGTGGGAGAGTTGAAATTCATGTAAAATGGCAATTAAATATTTACTTGTTTTAATAATTTAGGAAAAGTTAAATAATTAAATATTTTATGTTTAAGTTTGAAAATTGTCTCAATTTTTGCAAAAAAACCTTTATCCAAAAAAAAAAACAAACAAAAAAAAAAAAATTGCTGAGAGCCTGAGTAAAAAGTTTTTTTCGATTGGCTCGTAGGGCTTAACATTTAATCATTCAGCCTATGAGATTAGACCTGTAGAGGCACACATAGGAAAGTTGATGTTGTGTGCCTCATTCAGTATAGTTTCTGATGAAAAAAATGGGCATCAACTGAATTATTTATTCATTATCTTTTAGACTAAAAAAAAATAATTTTTTTTTTAACTTTTTATGATTGCTTGTACATTACGTTGGCAGTAATACTCAAGAAGTTATTTTTTTAAAGAGGTTTTTCATAATTATTTGAGGTAGGGGTTGTATATAATCAGTTTATATCTGACTTACATTGCTGGCGCAAGCAGTACTTGGAGAGGAGAGAAAAAAAAAAAGAAACCCAAAGTTGACATCCTCAACACAATGCCAACTGTTAAGAGAGTTAAAATGAAAATGATGGTTTATGGTCAATAGTACTGTTATAGAATGTTAACCGAGGTAAATGAGTGAAAGTACAAAGAGAAAAAACAAATCAATATGATTTATAAAATTATTTTGTTTTTAGATTTAAATAACCTAATGTAGAAGAAATGTTTTGTGATGAGGATTTAATGCAAATACCTGGTGGGGACTGTTATATATTGTCACTTAATGCAATTTATTTGAATTTAGCATATAGTTTCTGATGAGGAACTGGCATCAAGTGAATGATTTATTCATCACCCCCCTTTCACTGATACTACACCTCCACCAACTACATCTCACAGAAAAGCAAATAAGAATTGTGCACTGTTCTGGTAACAATAACTGCTAAAAATCTAGGCAATTCTATTGGCATGGTAGATGTGCGTCCCACAGCACTAACAGTAATCTTATCTGGTTTACTCCAACAAAAAATACCTCTTTTAAGGTACCACCATTAATGATTTATTTTTTATATTCATTGTTTGAGGTTGACTTTAAATGCTTTGGCCAGACTTTCAATATGACAAAAGTAAACTGCACCTTTTCAGCAATGCTCCTTATTTATCCAGGTACACATTCAACAATTTGAACAAAAAAATAACTAACTATAATTTCAAAAGATGTTCTATGCTACTGCTTTCATCCCCCCCCTTTCTTGTCCATTTTTTAAAAGCAGTGAAATTTCAAAGGGTCCAATGATATGCAACAGTAATAATGAACATGTAGTGACCTTTCTAAGCAGCTCTGAAGACTTAAAGCAGCCATGCAAAATTATTCTCCACATTCTCAGTAATACATTTCTGTCACTGAATGAGTAGGAGAACCACAGTTGCTCTCAATAAAAATGACAATTATGGAGACTTAAAACTGTTTTTATAATGATGCAATGGTCAGTTTCACCCTTGTTATCTTATAACGCACACTCACCCCAGCAACATAACTCAAGTTGCAACTTGACTCTTGCTAACACAGGCATTTTCTTTCACAGTAAATTTTACAGAAGCAGAATTACTCCCTTACTTAAACTGATTAAGAACACATTATGCAAGCGTTAAATGACGCACAGCTAGGAGAACATTTTAACAACATGCATCACAAAATATGTTGACAGTATAAATAAAATGAATACTCCTGGAATTTCCAAGAGGAACTGGAAAAGTTGCTAGTGATAAGATGATGATAGTGATGAGGTTCATGCTAGGTGAGGATTGTGATGAGGTTCCTTAGTGTATGATTGGACCAGGACAACAGCACATGCTGATACACTGCTCTGGAAAATCCACACTGGCCTCTACATTTGCAGAAAGAGGACAAAGGTGAATTGCTGCGTTTTGGAATAATGATATTAGCATTATTCAAATTTCAACTAACCAGTTCAGGAAATATGCAAATCATGGTTTTGGACTGTGGCAATTCAATGATACTCTGCTGCTCGGGGGATCATTGGCATGCAGAAAGCATTAAGTTTGCAGAGGACAGAAATGTATCTGACACCACAGTGGCATTTCAACCTCTCACACCAGTTGCCAGTGATTATACTATCAGATATTATTCATATGCACATTGTCAGGTTTAATGCTATAATTCGAGCAAAAATAGACGAAGCGAAGGACAAAGTCTACTCCCAGCTACAAACCACACTAGACTCTTAAACACAAAGTGATATGATCATTACTGCTAGAACCCTAAATGCTTGTTTGGATGAGTTATCAAGCATGGGAGGACATGGAAACCTACATAACAAAGGGTTGTCATTCACTGTAGCCTGTAAATCATGAATTTAAATGGTATGCACACAGCAGAAAAACCTCGCCCCATTTTGGATTATTTAATAATATCTAGCAGAACCAGGACATCATTTATGGGTACTCATGTAATGCATTACAAAGAGTATGAGCCTAGTCATTAAGTGATACACAACTGTACAGCTCTGACTGAGAAGACCCAGACCCAGAACCAGCACACACACACACACACACACACACACACACACACACACACACACACACACACACTGACTATGATGGTATCATTGTCTGGATTTAGAGAAGAAATGCAAGCTAGAGTTACATTGTATTGTATTGAGTACATAGGACAATAAACTTGTACCAAAATAAACTAAAGCAAGGTAAAGCGGCTGGCTGCACCATATCTGTAACAACTAATAAAAGCTTAAGGCGATCAATTATTACGACAACTGCACTCACTAGTTTGCCATTTCTTCCAATATCCAAATCAGCCTAACACATTATTGTACCCAATAATTTGATATATATCTGTGGCTATCACAGGAATAGACTCCTCTCCCTTGTTGGAAAAAAAAAGTAACAGCGGGGCCTTGTCTTTAAACTCTGTACACTGTCACTGCCACCCTCACTAGGAAAAGAGAATCTAAAGTGAAATGAAATGCTGTCAACACATTGTTATTGACCTTGTGTAAATCACTGAAACGAAAGTAAGGTAGTAAAGAAATATCAAACTATATCAAATGCTAACCATTTCCAATTAACAAATTCCACCACCCTTGCTCCTTGCCATATAAATTTTCATGTAAAGTAATTTTTATTTTTCGATTAAACCCAATGATGCTACCCAGGTTCATAAAGCAATTGGAAGACACCATCCTAGGTAAGCACTTACACATTGCACAAAGCTAAAATACTACTGTCAAAGGGGCTATTGTCTCTAAAAAACAGCAGCAACATTTCCAGCATACATTATTTTAACTTACCAGATGACAGCTCTCAGCAATGGGGAGGAAAATGAACATTTTGAATGACATTAACTTGTGAAGTCCATTGCTCCCAACAAAAGCCAATAGGTTGGCATATCCCTTGTGATGGAAACTGTTATTTTCCTGATCACTGCTTGCTACACTAGACTGATCACACTTGCTGAAATGGTAACCAGATTTATCTGCACAGTAGCCAGCAGATGGTACTATGTGCCTTTTAACCATTGCTATTCCAGCATGTAACTTAGAAGGAAAATACAAAAACACACAAACATTTAGAGCCTAACAAAGACTCTGTATCCTTAAATATATTAAATCATTCAATTGCCATGACAAATTCCCAACTGGTATTGAAAGCAATTAAAACAACATTTTTACATAGGTAACATTTTGCAACACAAGACTTACTTTACGCTGCAAAACAAATCTTAAAACTTTATACACATCATATTTCTAAAGGATAATAATTTTTTGAATTAGGTCAAAATTAGGTCCTCATGGACCCTGTGATCATCAGAGGTGACTGTGTGCAGAGGGTGCAGACCTATAAATATCTGGGAGTGCAGCTGGATGATAAATTGGACTGGACTGCCAATAATGATGCTCTGTGTAAGAAGGGACAGAGCCGACTATACTTCCTTAGAAGGCTGGTGTCCTTCAACATCTGCAATAAGATGCTGCAGATGTTCTATCAGACGGTTGTGGCGAGCACCCTCTTCTACACGGTGGTGTGCTGGGGAGGCAGCATAAAGAAGAGGGATGCCTCACGACTGGACAAACTGGTGAGGAAGGCAGGCTCTATTGTAGGCACGGAGCTAGACAGTTTGACATCTGTGGCAGAGCAACGGGAACTGAGCAGGCTCCTGTCAATAATGGAGAATCCACTGCATCCACTGAACAGGATCATCTCCAGACAGAGGAGCAGCTTCAGCGACAGACTGCTGTCACTGTCCTGCTCCACTGACAGACTGAGGAGATCATTCCTCCACCACACTATGCAACTCTTCAATTCCACCTGGGGGGGTAAACGTTAATATTATTCAAAGTTATTGTCTGTCTGTATACCTGCATTGTTATCACTCTTTAATATTTTCTTTATCAGTCTGCTGCTGCTGGAGTATGTGAATTTCCCCTTGGGATTAATAAAGTATCTATGTATAAACATTTTTATGCTGAACACCAAACCGTTTACATTACCAACATCCAAGGTACATGGTGAAAAGAAAACATTTCCCCCATCACCAACTGCATTAATAATGGAGACAAGTCAGAGTACAGAAAGGTTGTGGAGGACTTTGTTTTATGGTGCAGGGACAACCATCTGTAACTCAACATCTGCAAGACAAAAGAGCTGGTGGTGGCCTTCCGGCATGCCAAGGAGTCTCTGATACCAGTCACTTTCAGGGGAGGATGTGGAAGTGGTGCCCAGCTACAAGTACCTGAAGGTTCACATAAAGAAACTGGTCTGGTCTGACAATACGGTGCTGCTGTACATGAAGAGCCAGAGCAGACTGGACATCTCAAGTAGACCCCGGCAGCAAGCTACTGGAAATGTTCTAACAACACATAGTAACCAGGGTGTTATTCTAGACTGTAGTCTCCTGGGGAAGCAACTTGAGCTCAAAAGATGCACAATACCTGCACAAACTTATCAGGAAAGCCTGTTCCATCACATTTCAAACCCTGGAACCACTGGAAGCTGAAGCGGAAAGACAGCATAATGGCAAAATTAGATGTCATCATTAAAAATTCCCTTCTTCCCCACCAGTAAGTGCTCTCTTGGAGCACTTTCAGTCAAAGTGCTCATTCCACCACAGTGTGCTAAGAAGCACTTCTGGGGGTCTTTTCTGCCCACTGCCATACTCTTTTTAAGTTCATTTGGAAATATCTGCACAATACACAGTTATTTATTCATCGATTGGCTCTATAATTTGTCCTGCAAGTCTGTTTGACATGTTTCTACTGCTGTATGCATCTGAAGTTCCCCCATGGGATTAATAAAGTTTACCTAATCTAATTATTTATATAGCAAATGTTCATGCAAAGTATAGTGCATCCGGAAAGTATTCAAAGCGCATCACTTTTTCCACATTTTGTTATGTTACAGCCTTATTCCAAAATGGATTAAATTCATTTTTTTCCTCAGAATTCTACACACAACACCCCATAATGACAACGTGAAAAAAGTTTACTTGAGATTTTTGCAAATTTTATTAAAAATAAAAAAATTGAGAAAGCACATGTACATAAGTACAAAATTGAGCTCAGGTGCATCCTGTTTGACAGTTCATGTCAGAGCACAAACCAAGCATGAAGTCAAAAGAATTGTCTGTAGACCGCTGAGACAGGATTGTCTCGAGGCACTAATCTGGGGAAGGTTACAGAAAAATTTCTGCTGCTTTGAAGGTCCCAATGAGCACAGTGGCCTCCATCATCCGTAAGTGGAAGAAGTTCGAAACCACCAGGACTCTTCCTAGAGCTGACTGGCCATCTAAACTGAGCGATCGGGGAAGAAGGGCCTTAGTCAGAGAGGTGACCAAGAACCCGATGGTCACTGTCAGAGCTCCAGAGGTCCTCTGTGGAGAGAGGAGAACCTTCCAGAAGGACAACCATCTCTGCAGCAATCCACCAATCAGGCCTGTATGGTATAGTGGCCAGACAGAAGCCACTCCTTAGTAAAAGGCACATGGCAGCCTGCCTGCAGTTTGCCAAAAGGCACCTGAAGGACTCTCAGACCAGGAGAAAGAAAATTCTCTGGTCTGATGAGACAAAGATTGAACTTTTTGGTGTGAATGCCAGGCGTCACGTTTGGAGGAAACCAGGCACCGTTCATCACCAGGCCAATACCATCCCTACAGTGAAGCATGGTGGTGGAAGCATCATGCTGTGGGGAAGTTTTTCAGCGGCAGGGACTGGGAGACTAGTCAGGATAAAGGGCAAGATGACTGCAGCAATGTATAGAGACATCCTGGATAAAAAGCTGCTCCAGAGCGCTCTTGACCTCAGACTGGGGTGACGGTTCATCTTTCAGCAGGACAACGACCCTAAGCACACAGCCAAGATATCAAAGGAGTGGCTTCAGGACAACTCTGAATGTCCTTGAGTGGTCCAGCCAGAGCCCAGACTTGAATCCGATTGAACATCTCTGGAGAGATCTTAAAATGGCTGTGCACCGATGCTTCCCATCCAACCTGATGGAGCTTGAGAGGTGCTGCAAAGAGGAATGGGCGAAACTGGCCAAGGATAGGTGTGCCAAGCTTGTGGCATCATATTCAAAAAGACTTGAGGCTGTAATTGCTGCCAAAGGTGCATCGACAAAGTATTGAGCAAAGGCTGTGAATACTTTTGTATATGTGATTTCTCAGTTTTTTTATTTTTAATAAATTTGCAAAAACCTCAAGTAAACTTTTTTCATGTTGTCATTATGGGGTGTTGTGTGTAGAATTCTGAGGAAAAAAATGAATTTAATCCATTTTGGAATAAGGCTGTAACATAACAAAATGTGGAAAAAGTGATGTGCTGTGAATACTTTCCAGATGCACTGTATGTACCTCAAAGTGCTTTGCAAGATGCCAAAGGAAAAGAACAAGATAAATAAATTAAAATGAAATAAAAATAAGATTGAATAAATGGCAAATCAAAAATTAAAGAAAAACAAAATCAATATGCACTTGCATAACTCAGATATATAGGTAATAGAAAAAGTCCCTAAAAACGAATCTATGCAAGTCTCTAAAGATAAGCCTGATGCTATAATCACACGACTGGGGAGTTCAGGAAAAAGAATAAACACTCCACCTGACCCCAAATGGGCATTCTGCCTAACATATATGTACTTAGGTTGTTTCTTGTTGTTTTTAACCTCTTTTACTAGAAGATTTCATGTAACAGGTCTATTAGACAGTTGGGAGTACCTGCTTATGTCCCAACAGGTGGCTACACAGCACTTTGATCAGGTGGTGTTAAGAAACGGAACTGAATTAAGGCAGGCTGTATACATCCCCAATCCTGGAGTGCCACAGTGGCTGCCAGCTCTTGTTCTAATTAAGATGTTTGTTATTATCACTTGTTGAAAGTCTCCTAACCCCCCCCCCCCCCCCCCCCCCCACACACACACACACGTTTACCCAGGTCAGCTGACTAAAAACCATCCACCAAAGCTTTCTCCCCACCAACCATTTCTGTATATGGAAAACGCCATTTAATAAAAATATTCTGATCTTTAGACATAAAGGAATAATTTATATATCTGTCTGAGTTAGAAATCCTTTCCAAGCCTACACTTCATCAGGAAATTAACATAATTACCAAGGATGATGAGAACACCTACAAGTACCTCCAACCTTTTATTACAAATCAGTCTTACTAAAACTAGCTACATAATAATGAACACATATATAGTAGTACTGATTTAACCATTTAATTTACAATTCATCAGTATCACTCACTGTGTTCTTGAAAGAGAGAGAAAGAAAAAAATAGAAAATCCTTAATAAGTGTATTGAAGCAAACACATACAGACTTGTGTACACTAAAGGGCGTGACATGAGGATGTGTATTTCTGAATGTCAAAGAGAAGTTACTGAATTACTAATTTCTGAGAAAACAGACAGAGTGCTACACCTAAAGGTCTTGTTAAACAAACAGTTCAAATCAACAGCATGTCTAAATGTAAAACCTGCAACCACTGTGGCCCTTCAGGACCAGGAACTGAGTGCCACTGTATTAAGCAAACCTCATCTTTAAACTATGATGAAATTATAGTGACTCGTTTAAAAAAAAAACAAAAAACATTTCTTTTACCTGGAAAGGGATTTAATCAATCCAAAGGGTGTTTGTATTTAACAAATAAAATCCCTTATACAGGCTTAATAAAGAGAAAGCTGTATAAAAATAAATTGCAAATATTCCATCAAAGTGTGACATCAGCACTACAACTCCACAAATCTTTACTAAAGCCAGACAAACCAAAAAACTGGTGTTCCAAGACAGGGAAATATTGTCAGTCACACAAGAAACACTTCTTTATTAAAATATAATATACTGGAGGTCAAAGGTTTAGTTGCAATCTTCAAAAGCATTCTACATTTTATAAAACTGTCAATACTAATACTACCATAAAAACAAGATTCAGATTGCATTTGTTACAAGATGCAACCATTCACAGTAATGTATAACTGCTTAGCTTATATTAAAAATATCTGTGTTCAAAATTTTCTACTGTACTGATGTATAATGTTCTCTTAATTCCCAGTTATAATTATGGGAAATCTTTTTACATTGCAAGTCATATTACAGAAAAAACACAATGTCTATGACCCAAATTATTTAGCAGTAAGGTATAGCTGAAGACTATTGTGAATTTCCCCTTGGGATTAATAAAGTATCTATCTATCTATCTGTGGCAGTGATAGAGGGGATCAGAAAGACGTTCAGGTCAGGTTGAAAGGTAAGGCATGAGGAATTCTGAATGTGGGACATAAACAAAACAACGCAGTTAAAATGATTATTGTTATTCATTGCTTCCAAATTTAGGGTAAATTTTAGATGAGCAATAGTTAACAGTACATATTTAAGAAACAAGAGTAACCAAATCTACAATGATCATCATTTTGGGAAAAAAAAATAAAAAAAAAATACAAAAACGCCCTAATCTGTGGATTGAGTATAATTTTACTACATTTATAACATGTGAATAAGTTCTTAACATTAAACAATAAGAACAACCACATTTTGACAAAAAGACTAAGAAAAAGTAAATTTTTTCAGTCAAAAAAACTTGCAAACAAAGGCATGAACAGACACAACTATATAAACACCCACAAAGTCAAAAATGTAAATGTTTGTTGCTGCTTTACAATGAGTAGATAGAGAGGTAGAACTGAATCCTAGTTATGAGCATACTTTGCACAGATGTGTATGTGTTTCATGTCCCTGATAAGTTTGTGGTATTTAGATATTAAACCATCTGTCCAGCCTCAAAGCAGAAAACAGGTATTTTCAGAAAATCTAAAAAGCTTGATTAGTATTTTGGAAGCACCAGACAAGTACAAATTGAAAAGTTGGACTGAATTGTCTAGTAATTACATAAAAATTCAGTTTCATTTTTTTTCTTTTTGAAAGGTTGAATTTTTCCCCCCCAAGCAGAAATGCCTTAAATTATGCTACAGCATTCTTCCCTAACAAAACCGCAAATCTACATTTCTCAAGATTTTTCCATTTTCAAATGAAGACATTTATCAATTTAGTTTCTTCATTAGTTTGTTGATCATTATCTTTAGAGACTATGATGTTTTCTCAAGACTGAACAAGGATATCAGTACTGTTAATGACGATTCCATCTCAACTGTATTTAATGTCTAGTGAAGAATCACTAACAAGAGAATGCTTACATTCTGTGCAATATAATTGCAAATATATGAAATCTCATCAGGAACATTTAACAAGATTCAAAAACTAGCAATAAAACTAAAGCACTGTTAAGGCAATCAGAAACATATCCATGGTGACACAGTAATTGGAGGAGAGCCGGTGTCAAATTAATATAACACAATTGACAGAAATAGCCCTAATACAGTTTACTCTGGCAAAACAATGGTTATAATCAACCATATATTTAATTGGATAACCCAAGATAAGTCCTTTAATTCATTGCATCCAAAATGTACTTTGCTTCTATACAAGTTATAGGTTTATATAGGTATTTCATTGTCACGTGTATCATGTACATTGAAATTCTTAACTTGCATTGGCTAATCAACATGGAAAACATAGCTGGTGCAATGATCGACTTGTAAAGCACCCTGTGATGGTTTTCACTAGGGATGAGCACAGGTGATCAAATGGCTGAAAACCTGTGTAAAAAAAGTACAGACAAAACAAAAATAGTCATCCATCCATCCATTTTCCAACCCGCTGAATCCGAACACAGGGTCACGGGGGTCTGCTGGAGCCAATCCCAGCCAACACAGGGCACAAGGCAGGAAACAATCCTGGGCAGGGTGCCAACCCACCGCAGGAAACAAAAATAGTCATTGACTCCTTATTACAAAGTTCTACCAAAATTAAATTAAAATATCTGAATTATAAAAAATATAAACAACTTAGAGCTTGAGACTATGATGTGTTATCAAGAGGACCATCCAAGGATATCAGTACTGCAATTAACAACTTCCATCTCCAACTGTGTTTAGTGTAATCAAGTATCACGAATAAAGAGCAGGTTCAGATTCAGTGCAGTACAATCATATATGCATTTAAAAATCTCACCTGGAACATTCAACAGGACTCAGAGTAGTTTACAATAAAACTAAAGTTAATGAGAAATGCATACCCATGATGACACAATAATTGGAGGATAGCCAGTGTCAAAGTAATACGACACAACTGACAGATTCTGATGTCTCTAATACAGCTACTAACGCAAAGGACAAATTTGGTTAAAGTCAACCATATATTTAATTATGTAACACAAGACAAGCCCTTTAAATCACTGTATTCAAAATATATTTCAAATCTATACAAGTTATATGTTTATAGAGGTCGTTAAGGTCATGTGTACAGGATTAAATGAAACTCTTAACTTGCATGTGCAAATCAAAAAAAGAACAAGTCACCACTCTGCAGTTCCTTGATTAACTTGCAAAGCACCTTAAGATGTCGATAACCAGGGAGGAGCACAGGGGATCGAGAGGCTGAATGTGTGTATGTGCGTGAAAAGGTACCTGACAAAACAAAAAACTGTAGTCAAGCTTTGTATGCAAGAGTCAACTAGTGATAAAACTGACAAAGTGGTTAAAGGTTTGATCTTCAAACCCTAATCTGAAGAGTTTAAATCTCACTACTGACACTGTGTAACCATGAGCTAGGAAATTCACCTGCTGGGGCTCCAGCTCGAGGGAAAAAAACAAAAACAAAAGAACTGTAACCAATTGTGTCTCTTGAATATGCAAGCCATCCTGGTTAAAGGTATCAGCCAAATAACAACCCTCTCTGGCTTGAAGGAAAGCTCTCTCTAGCTACGCCTACTTATTATCCCACATTCTCCATTTATTTAGCACCCTGTCTCTATTCAGCTCAGCTCATTATCGCTAACAGGCTCCAAGTTTGTATGCAGCCTTGGAGTAGTGATCGATGACCAGTTGTCCTTCAGAGGCCATTATGGTACAGTCTCTCAGTCTTGCATATTCATGCTATACAATACCATAACATCAGACCGTATCTGACAAAGAATGCAGAATTCCTCCTGGTACAAGCTTTGATCTTATCATGAATGGACTACTGCAACTCCCTACTGATGGAGTACTGGCAAGTGTCACCAAGCCAGCACAGATGATTGAAAATACACCTACCGAGGCAGGCAGCATGTATCACTCCTCTTTTCAGAGCAACCACATTGGGTCCCTGAGGCAGCATACATTAAGTTAATAGGTCAGCACCTATTCAAATATATATATATATATACACACACACACACACACACACACATACATACATACTGTGAGGTCCTCTATTCTCTACCACTCAGGTCTGCTGATGAATGGTGTTTTGTGATACCACTGCTGCATGATATCTCAGCCCAGAAATTTTCATGTGTAGCTCCTGGCTGCCCACCTCCATTCAAAATTCTAATTCCCTTAGTGGGATAAAGAAGTGTTTGGAGACTCTCTTACTCTGTGCAATTCTGTCTAACAAGGTTTTGTAACCTGGGAATTGAAACCCACTTGTATTTTATTCTGTGTTTTTAGCTTGTGTTGTGATGATCAATTCTGTATTCTTGCCCTGTAACACTTGTTCCCAAACAGTTCCCCAAACTGATGTTTACTCGATTATGCTGTCTTTTTTTTTTTATAAGTCGCTTTGGATGCAAAAGCTCATAAACATGCCAAGAAATCAAGTAAAAAAAAAAAAATCATTTGAAACTACAAATTGTTTTTGCATTCATGCTAATTTTTAAAATCTAAGTGCAAATCCTATAATATGGGAAGAAATCGATAACATTTACGATCAGAGGGATCTGAATTAAAACAAACAAAAAGTTAAAAAGACGAAAAAGTAAATCATGATGAAAGATTCACGGACACAAACAATACATCGTTGTTAGTGTTTAGTGAAAGACACAAAGTAAAACAAACTCAAGATGGCATGAGATTAAGACTGGGAAAAAAACTTATGAAAACACATGGGAAACACTTTAAAGCGAGTGGAGAGATCATCGTCTCATCCACAACAGGAGCAAATTAAGTGACCAAAACTGAATCTGCTGCTCACTTCTTCCAATATAATGGTCGCTTAAATATTCTTTATTAAAGGCGGAGTTGCGTTGTGGTTAGAAGTTACTTCCCTGACTAACACAAACCCTTGTCAAACACGATGGCCTGTCGATTCTAGTGATCTAAGCAACGAAAAGACAAGAACAATAGTGTTACTTTCAGTAAGCTTCTTACTTTCATTCACATGTTAACAGCGCCAAAAAGCCGCACCTTGCGCTTCATAAAAACCTCAGACCCGTCAGCAGTAATGAAGATTTATGATACTTAGTGTCTACATATGACGTTTACATCTGATGGGACACGCGACACGTCAGTCACCTTTCTTAGACGAAGCAGTAAACACACGCTGCTCCGGTACGTTGTACGTGGCTGACAACTTCCCAGAATGTTACAACTTGAAAGCGGCGGTGTCTGTCTACACGGAAAACGATGCGCCCGACAGCTTTTGCTACTAACCAGATCCTTTGTCAGTTTAGTCGCAGCCAGTTATAGCCACCCCATATCCCAATTTAGCATGTGAACCATAAAAAAGTCACTAGGCGAGGAAGAGTGGCGAGGCCACGTTAAGGGCATCAGGCACCGGTAAGCATTCTCACCTGCACTGCCGCCACCACGCCAGCCCGGTCCGTCTCTCCCGAGTTCTCCAGCAGTTTGTCTCGGTATAACGACCATAAACCCACGTTGGGTAGAAAGAGGAGAGCCGCAACAACCAAGCCGGCGACCTGAAGCAGCCTTTTCTCCTTTCGTCTCATATCCCCCAAGGTATCAATGCAGTACTATAGACTGTAGCACGAAGTATCCGTTCGAGGTGCTGATAACTTTCACTCTGAGCTGAGCCACGCAATAACTAACTACAGGCACTTCCGCTCAGTGGAGCAAACCACTACGGCGCGCGAGGAGGGGGGAGCAGCCAGACTGCATAACGTATTCCCGAGCTCCAAGCTCCATTAAATTACGAATGAACTTATTGTTCAAAACAAGCGAAAAGCGACTGGCGGGAGGCAAGTGTGCGCATATATCTGTGCCGTCTCGTTTTTCTTTCTAGTACAGGAAGTCTAAGGTCGAAACCGAGCAGCAGTTTGCTGGCTCGCTTTCAGGGAACTTGCAGTCCGCCTGTAAACAGGTTATTAGTAAGCGAGGGCGAGAGGCGCTCATTAAAAAAAGTCAAGAACGGATCATTAATGCATGCAGTGCAGTTCTGATATATTCTGTTTATGTCTTTCCAAACGGTCTCGTCTGCTGAGCTATGTCTTCTTGTTTTTTTTAATTTATTATAACTAAATCAACAAGGATATTAATGGCATTAATTAAGATTCATATCATTTGGTTTATTTATAGCGCCTTTTCCTTAAGATGCTTTTCAAATCAGAGTACCAAAGAAATCAAGTAACATATTAAAATAAATAATGAAGTACATGTAATTATTCTAAAACTCGAATTTAGAACACAAAGAACAACGAAATCAGTGTTAACTATTGCTATCACTTTTGCAATATATATGACGTCTGAAAAGATCGGTCTCAACCGGAAAGCAAAGTGACGCATTAGTCATACATAAATAAGGTATGTGATCTTCGTTAAAATGGATTTAATCTTTTTAAATTTTCCTAATATTATGAAAGTATTATATTTAATACCAACATGGTTTGCAATTATTATAATATGCACAAAATCATTGTGTGATCTAATCCAGCAACCTCTTAACCCTTATGAAATTTTAATGCCCTTCACTCTCCCTCTCTCTCGCTCTTATTTTCTCTGTCCCCCAACTTATGCAATCAAGGACAATATTGAATATCCCGTAACATCCTTTAAACCCAGGTCAATTTCTACGTTGCAGTGGCACGATTCTTTTAGTATTTTGACGTGCTCTAAAATCAGTATCACATGTATTATGCACATAGCTGCTTTATTCCTGCAGGATTTGTTATAATGACCCCGCTTTAAACTATTTTTGGTAACTCATTCTTTAATCACCCTTAGATAACACGATGCTTTTGCTAGCATCTTTAATTCTTGCTTGGGGATTTTCTACGTATGATACAGTACAATACACAAGGCTTCTACAAGATGAAGTAGTAAATGCGTATGTCCACAAGGTGGTGCTGCACCAAAATACCTTTGGATACAATGGATAACAGTAACATTTCTAGAATTCAACATTACAAAGAGAATTACTCAGCTGATCTTAAAATCTTTAGAAAATTTAAGTTACAGTAAAAGCTTTTTGTAATTAAAAAAATCTTTTATGTAGAAATATGGAACACTATGGACACAAAAACATCCTGCAATAAATCATTAGTGAAAAAGAAACCGCACTCTTAAAAATAATGATTCTTTAATGGCACTTTACTGGGTTGAGTGGTTCTTCGAAGAGCAAGTGCTTGACAAAGAACCATTTCATTCTCTGAAGGGTTCTTTCTAAGCAAAACTGGTTCTTTGGGCTTAGAAAAAGCTCCTAATATATGGATGGGCAAAATTAATATATAGTAGTAAAATATTTAATGTATAACTAGCAGCAGGGCCGGATTTATATGAAAAGAGGCCCTAGGCTATTCCACTTATGAGGCCCTTTCACCTTCCATTTTTAAGTTTGTAAATTACATGAGAGATAATAAAATACGTAATACGCGTTGATCTTAACCAATACATTTTTATGTTTATTAGTCATATGCGTAGAATTTCTCCTTATTTTCGGTTCAGTGTTTTAGTGTTCACTGTTTTTAGAATAGTGTAATTTTAATTTTGCTAACAATTTGAATGTAGGCCCCTCTTGATCTTGAGGCCCTAGGCTGAAGCCTAGTTAGCCTATAGGAAAATCTGGCCCTGACTAGCAGAATACTAGAGATCAAGAACTCTTACGCTTAGCCTGTGTTATAGTATGCTGCAGTGGCCCTTCTCAAATCAGGAAGTCATTATTTGCTCACAAATCTATTCATGTCTATCAATGGAACTGGTTACAGGTCTAAATGAAAATGTGAATTTATTTTTGGGGAAACAGTATCACTATGAAGAACCATTTTGGCACCTTTATGTTTAAGAGTGTATCATTGTAACATGTTATAAGAACATCAAATAGACATACTGTATAATGGGAAAAAACCTATAAAATGTGCAAATTAAAGAAAGATTGTGAATGGACTACTTACATTGCAAGACTAATTTTCTGCAGATATCTGTGTGTCCATATGCACTTTGAGGATGTGTGGAAGGTATGGTATTTCTGTGACCCTCATTTAGACATTTGCTTCAGCTTTATGAATGAAAGTTGAGAATAGTTGTCTAAAGTACAGTACACTCAAAGTATTCTGACCCTTTCACTTTTTCACATTTTGCTGTGTTGCAGCCTTGTGATAAATTCATTTACTTTCATTTTTCCATCATCAAACAACAACCCATACACCAGAATGACAAACCAAAGCCAGGATTTTAGAAATGTCTGCACAGTTATTAAAATTAAACAAATGAAATATCACATTAGCCCAAATATTCAGACCCTTTACTATGACACTTGAAATATGGCTCAGGGTCATCCCATTCTATTGTTGATTTGGAGCCCACCTGTGATAAATTCATTTGAGTGAACGTGATTAGGAAAGACACATACCTGTCTATAGAAGGTCTCACAGTTTACAATGTGTATCATATAAAAAAAACAAGGATTGTGTGAAGGCACAGACCTGTGAAAGGCTAAAGAAAAATGTGGAGCATTGAAGGTTCTCAAGAGCACAGTGGCCTACATAATTCATAAATGTAAGAGGTTTGGAACAACCATAACTCTTCCTAGAGCTGTCCACCAGGCCAAACTGAAAAATTGAAGGGGAAGGCCCTTGGTAAGAAAGGGTGTCCATGAACCTGATGGTCACTCTGGCTGAGCTCCAGAGAACCTGTGTGGAGATGGGAGAAACATCTGGAAGAAGAACCATCACTGCAACATTCCATTGATCTAGGCTGTATGACAGAGTTGTCAGACAGAAGCCTCTCCTCAGTTAAAAGAGTTTGCAAAAAGACATCTAAAGGCCTCCCAGACTGTCAGAAACAAGATTCTTTGGTCTGATGAAACCAAGATTAAACTGTTTGGCATCCATTTTAAGCTTTGCATCGCATTAAGTAATTTGGAGGAAACCAGGCACCAGTCATCACTTGCACAATACAATTCCAACAGTGAGGCCTGGCAGTGGCAACATCATGATATGGGATTGGTTTTTAGCAGCAGGGGCTGGGAATTTAGTCGGAGTTGAGGGACAGCTCAATGGAGAGAAATACAGAGATATCCTTAATGAAAACCTCCTTCAGACTATGCTGGCGGATTGCCTTCCAACAGGACAATGACCCTAAGCCAAAAGCAAAGACAACATAGGATTGGCTAAGGGACAATGTTGTGAATGTCCTTGAATGACCCAGTCAGAGCACAGACTTGAACCCAACTGAACATCTCTGTAGAGATCTGAAAATAGCTGTCCACTGACTGTCTCCACTCAACTTAACAGAGCTTGAGAGGATCTGTAGAGAAGAATGGCAGAAAATCCTCAAATCCAAGTGTGTGAAGCTTGTTGTGTTAAACACAGGAAGACTCCAGGCTGGAATCGCTGCCAAATGTGCTACAAGTAAGCACTGAATAAAAGGTCTGAATACTTCTGCCAATATGATCTTTCCCCTTTTAACTTTTTAATGAATTTGCAAAAATTCCTAAAATTCTGTTTTCATTTTGTCATGCTTGGGTGTTGAATGTTGCTTGATGAGTGCAAAAATGATCTTAGATTGATTTTAGCCAAAGGCTGCAATGTAACAAAATATAAAAAAGTGAAGTAGTCTGAATTCTTTCTGAATGTGTTGTGCATGTAGAATTGGTTTAAATTCAAAACAGCCTTTTTATTTGTGCATTCCTGCAATTTAGTGCACAAATTATCTGAATACTAAGTACCTTATTGTAGAATGTACTCTTTCTAATTCCATGGTTTCATGGGTTTAAACATAAGTTTTAATGTAAACACCACACAAACTGGTTCATGTAGCCATATTTTAAAAACATACAGAAATACAAATCTCTAATTTTCATAGTTAATATGCTGATACATAATCATAATCAAGATTTTCATGTAATATTTGTGGAATGATTGGGGTGACTCATGGAAAAAGTTTGGAACCAAATCTCTGTTGTTGTAGCACTCTCACAAATTTATCAACGTTTTAGAAATTACTTTTTAGTTTTTTAATGTTTGTCTTTATTCTGATGTTATATAATGTTTTCACAAGCAAATAAACACTTCTTAGAAATGTAGTTTTAGAATTCCTTGGGTGGCTTAAACCTGTAGCACAGTACAGTGTATAATGTGCTGTGTGTGTATATACTGTATACAGTATATATATTTATTTATATAAGCAGAGTTACAGAATATGGCTGAAATAAAATATCTAAGAAAATATCAGTGGCAGGCCTTTTGATTCTTCTTTAATGGTGAAGGTCTGGTAGGTGTGCCCCTTCTTATGAATTTTGTCCTCTGCCTTTCTCTGCCAGGTATATATCTGCATGCACTGGCCACTAGGGAGCACTCAGCAAACCATAAGTCAAGCAGTAAATATTTAAAAACAGGCGTGTTGGTCATATGTATTTCAATCCCCTGTTGAAAGAGTGAGGTCCTCTTTCTTTAAATAATTGCCTAGCGGGCAGATTGAGTTCTCTCTGGGATGCCTGGAGCAGTCCCTCAGGCAGAGTTCTGTCTTTTCTAATGAAAATAGGCAAACTGCCATTTTTTTCTATGAGCCTTCTTTTAGACTCCCTTGGTGAGGGTATAACCAGAAGGGTTAGTCTACTTTCCTGGACTGGACTGCCTTCCCATTTGTCCTTGTGGGGCTTGTTTTGGGTGACACACTTTTGGTTATCACCAGTAAAGAGAACAGAATAGGTCCCAACACATACCGTGCTCTAAATTCTTTTAAATGGTTACCCATGTATTCCCAACAGGTTTTGGATGAGGAGAGGACGTGAATTGTGACAAAGTATTGAACAGTATATGTGCTAATTTTAAATATACTGTAAACATATATACAATATATGTATAAAATAAGTAAATGTAATTATACGGTTATTGCCATGCTGATAAAGAAAAGAATATTAGAGACAAAATGTTTTGACTGTGAAGCCTTCACTAGGTGTGTTACGAAGTCTTTCAACAACTCCAATGTAAATTCAGTATTATATACAACATATACAGTATAAATACACTGTAAACTGCCACCTTTAGGGCACTTCACAGATGTTCTGTGGGGTATAAGTTTGGCCTTTAACTAGGCTACTCAAGGATAGTCAGAAACTTGTCCCGAAATCACTCCACCATTGTTTTGGCAGTATGCTTTGGTCATTGTTGTGCTGAAAAGTGAACCATCACCCCTGTCTGAGGTAACGTGTACTCTGCAGCAGGTTTTCTTCATGGGCCTCTCTCTATTTGGCTACTTCATCCTTCCCTTAATTCCAACCAGTCCTCCTTATCCCTGCCACTAAGAAGCACCACTATGCTTCACTACAGGGATGGTATGAGACAGATGATGAGCAATGTGTCGTCTTTGCCAGACATACTGCTCATAGTTCTGCCCAAAAAGTTCAGAGGGGTGACTATATTAGTACACAAGCAATTCGTCAGGCTAAGGTTTAGATCTGGCAGTGCCATGCTGACAGTTTATGTGCCCAAAAAGTATAAGCCTTTGATTTCAGTCTGTAACACCCAATGTAAATTTTGCTTGCATACTATAGTGACTTTAGCTGCAGGTGGAAGTCTCATTTTACTTATGGTGCCAAGCAGAGTTGCATTGCGGTGCAGAAGTCTATTAGCCAGCAAAAACACTGTGAAGAAGCTGACTGTTGTTACGATTCTGCCTTTGTCCAGTCTGATAGCGGTCACGGGACATCGTGTCTTTGTTTGCCGGTACAACAAATAGTTCTGAGCAGGCATCAACCACAGTACCAACTGTGGTCGTAGCTGCTCTTGTGAAAAGAATGGAGATAAATGGCATCAACTCAGAGAGGGGGAGGCAAGTTCGTTGTACCACGTGAACGTCACTGCGAGAATAAAACTGAATAATAAAAAAAGCGCTAACTTTTATAAGTAGGCAAAATTTACACCGGGTGTTACAGAATCAAATCAAATGTTTGTTTCTATTATAGTAATAATAAGTTTATGTTTTAGGTACAGTATGTGTTCAGCATTTCTTGCCTCGTATTTCCTTTCATTCTACACTTACCCAGATCTTTGTACACACAGAACACACATGAAATGCATGTATTCCAAATAACAATATACTGTATTATTTACCCTATACAACTCCAGCCACCTCACATGCAGTTAAGGAGTCTTGAGCTGGAAAAACTTTTTGCCCAGGTTGCGCTTCGTCAAGGAAGGGGTTTGTGGGGGGTTGGGATAGCAGGCTACTTGCTGCTTGTCCTGATCGACACATTTACACAGCAAAAGACCCTGTTGAAGAGGTGTGAAGGAATTTAAGGTGTGTCAGGATTACAAGTTTTTTTGTAGGCTTCAGGGATTCTAGTGTTAAAAAAATAATTTCCCCTCTGGGGTTAACAAAGTACATCAACATCATGTGTTCAATTTTTGTCTCATTAGACCAGACAACCTTTTTGTTTATGCTTTCATATTTCTTTAAATGCAATCTGGCAAACTGCCATATGCGCCTAATTGATGGAGTGCTGCTGAGAAAGTCATCCTTCCAACATGTTCTGCCATCTCTATAGAGGACATCTGGTGCTCTGTTAGAGTAATAAATGGGTTCTTGGTTTCCTTCTTGACCAAGGCTCTTATAGTTCAGTTACTCATATTGATCGCAGCCAACTCAAGGAAGAGTCCTTGTAGCCCCTAACTTCTTCCATTTTACAATTATTGAGGTCACTGTGCTCCCTGGAACACTCATAGCTTTGGAAATGGTTTTATACCCTTGACCTTATCTATGCCTCACTGCAGTTTGATCACAAAGGTCTACAGAGAGTACCTTGGACTTCATAGTTTGGTATTTGTCCCAATAATGTGAATTATACACAAGTGTGAGTCTTTTTAAACAATGTTCATTCAGTTTAGTTTGCCAGGGGTGGACTCCAATCAAGTTCTAGACACATCTGAAAGAGAATTACAGCAAACAGGATGCACCTGAACACAATCTGATGTACACTGCAACAGATACATATATGAATGAAAGATTTGATTTTGAATGAATTTGTAAATCTTACTGAAAACATGCTTTCAATGAGGGGACTTATATATATATATATATATATATATATATATATATATATATATATATATATATATATATACATACATATATACAGTATATAGAAGTGAGTGTAGAGCTTCATCAGTGCGTATCTGCAAAGAAAAATAAGGTTAAAGGTTATTTCTATACTGCACAAGAAAAGAAGGTGAAAGACACAACGTATCGGCTGTATAGCCTTCATCTGGTGTGGAACTGAAAAGAAAAGAGCATGGAGAAAATATAACAGTGGCAGGAGGGAACAAAGCCAGGGCAGATGAAAGAAAAAGGTGAGAGTGGGTGAGAAAAAGCTGCCTTTAGAGAATGGATAATATACATACAATATACTGTATGTGACACAAACCTTATTAATTTAATTTTTGTACATATAAACAGTTTATATGTGTACAGGCATAGTATAAGTATATAGAGTGGATGCAGTATATTTATAGATATGTATGTATTTATGTTTATAAAGTACATGTATTGTTACATATGCAGCAGTCACACTTCATGTTGATCTCTCAGGGAGCCTGGCAGAAACCACTAAAAAAAGAATGAGAATTGTGGATGCTTCAAAGCCTATTCTGTTCTTTTCTCAGGAATTAGAAGTTTAAGTCCCAGGACACATCAGCATGGAGATTGGAAGCTGTGAGAATTCCCAGAAGAGACTGGGGAGCCTCAGGGAGTTATAGATGAGGCTGAACCCAGATGGAGGACAGTACATTTGTTTTCAGTAAATCTGAGGAACTCTGCTTTAGACGCTACTCCCAGTATCCCATTGTTAAGTTGAAACAGTTAAACAGTTGTTGGGATGAAGAACTTAAAAACCTTACCTACCGGAGATTAGTAAGTATTGCCAGAGGATCTTAAAAAAAATTCTGAAGTCCTCTGTTTTGGCCTATTGTTTGTCCACCTGGCAGGCAATGGAGTAAAAATAGTCCATATGCATACAGTTTGTTATTAAGTCTCAGTGTTCAAACTGTGAAAATGTTGTTAAAGCTGAATCATGCCAAGTGTAATGTTGTTACCTGCACAGCAATAGATATCCACCTCCTCAACACAGTTGCCCTTTGCTTCTTTATTATAAAATAATGGAGAAAAGTGTCTAACCTGTAGCAAAGAAATGTTCTATAGTTAAAAAAAGAGCTTAACCTCCATAATTAAAAAAGAAAGAAAATCCTGTTAGTATATTTTAGATTATGGAGTCATTGTAAAGAAATGTCAGAATTATCATATAATATTTATATCTGCCTGCAATATGTCCTCTACAGTTTTTTTTGGTTTCTAGCTTTTAACACAATCAATCTCTTGCTTTTTTCCTTTAATTAGAAAGCTTGTTCCTAACTCCTAGGCTGTGGAGTCAAGAATTATAATGCAGTTTATGTTCATTTCCTGAGAAATTTGCAAAGACAGGTCAATGCTGCTAATACCCAGAATTCTGTTTGTCCTGCTCATTGATTTAATTTTGTTTTCATTCACCTGCTTGCTATGAGTTTGCTCTCTTAATTATTTCTAAATTTATTTAAAGTAGCTCATTACCAATTAATGGAATGAAATGCAAATAACAATATAGCCTAAGGAGGTGCAGCTAATTCAGTGTTATTGGTGCCAGTGTGTTCTCATCAGGATTCATTCAGTCATTCATTAATTTTGCAAACCCTTTTATTCCATCCAATACAGTACATGGTCACAGAGAGCCATGCAAAAATTAGACACAGGACAAGAACATAATGTAGATGAAACAAATGTCCTTTTTGGTACACACTCACGTGCACCCACGTTCATCATGCTGAGCCAGCCTAAGGCTGCCAGTCCGTGTAATCGTCATGTCTTTTGGATATGGGGGATGACTCATGAATCCAGAGTTAGAAGGTGCAAAAGCCACATGGACTACTTGACCTCTATTTTGGCCCAGAACTCTGGAGCTATCAGTCAGTGAGTCATTTTCAAACCCGCTTAGTCCTGAACTGGGTCTTGGGGGTCTGCTGGAGCCTACCCCAGCTATCATAGGGCACAAGGCAGGGACAAACCCTGTCCATCACAGGACAAACACACACATATATACAGACACACCAACCACACACTAGGGCCAATTTAGAATGACAAATTCACCTAATCTGTGTGTCTTTGGGAGGAAACCGGAGCACCCAGAGGAAAGCCACACAGACACATTGAGAACATGCAAACTCCACACATGGATGACCTGGGACATGAACCCTGGTCTGCTTGCTGCACCCCTGTGCCACCCACTCTGGAGCTGTGCCACCAATAAATACTTTTCTGAAATGAAAAAGATTTCATATTTTAAGCTTATTAACTTAACGTCCCCAAGCCCATTTCATGTCATTCTCAAAACTGCCTATATTCAGTTCATGGTTATGAGGCCCACTAGCTGTGTCCAGGGCAACAATGCATCACAGTCTGCTCTTGTATACACACAGACACACTCTCATATGGGCCCAATGTACAATCATCAATTCACCTAAAATGCACATCTCTGTGGGGATATCAGATTCCCCAGAGGAAAAGCCACTCAGACATGGGGAAACATACAAGTAGACAATATCCTGTTGTGGAGTTCAACCCCAGGATGGTGTGTCTTTCAAGCAGCGGCACTGGTCTACTGACTGCACTGTGCTTCTTTCAATATTTCATACAAATTAAGGATCCTGCAAAACCCATCTTCAACTTTTTTTTAATAGTTTGCTTTTGGGAACAGGCCAGGAGCCAGATGTTGCAAACAAAAATATCTGCAAAATGTGGCCCTACTCCGATTTAATAGATTATAGAAGAAAATAAAATGTCTTTTTTCACAAATTTTTAACGCATTTGGAAATGTGATACTACTATGTTTAATCAGAATACTGTCAATTCAACAATGGCCATGTATGAGTGCAGGTGTGTGCGTGAGTGGGGCCTACAATGGTCTTGTACCCCAAAGAATGTTCATTCTTATCTTGCATCCATTTCAGCTTTGATATTAAATTAAGTGAGTTTGAGAACGCTGTCATGCATGTGTGTCTGGGGACAACCTTCCTGGCTCTGGTGAGGTGTGCAGATCCACCCTGGGATGAGAGAAGGATGCTGATGGTATTGTAATTTTCTCTCCCCTCCTAGCATCTAAAGCTGTGGCCTAGCAATGTGCAGATTGTGCAAAGCACAAGGATCTATAAGGTTGGGGGGGCCCACTTGGGGCCATATAGTAAAAAACAAAATGAATAACTTAAATCACTTGCACAGTTCATTGCGTTAAAATTTCCAGTTTCAGTGACATGTTTGCACCATCATCAGGCAAGTCCAATCCAATCCAGGATGATACTACATATTCAGCAGGTCTAAAGTTTACACCAATTTAGACTTCGGGAGTTGTGAGGCTCGGAGTCTAATCAGAGGCACAACCTATCCTAGTCCGAATTACAGAGAAGTGCACATTCCCAAATTTGGTGACCTTTGGCTTGCCATCGGTGGTGTAGTGTGTAGCGCTGCTGCCTCGCAGTTACAAGACCCGGGTTTGCTTCCTGGGTCCTCCTTGCGTGGAGTTTGCATGTTCTCCCCGTGTCTGTCTGGGTTTCCTCCGGGTACTCCGGTTTCCTCCCACAGTCCAAAGACATGCAGGCTAGGTGCATTAGCGATTCTAAATTGTCCCTAGTGTGTGCTTGGTGTGTGGGGGTGTGTGTGTGCCCTGTGGTGGGCTGGCACCCTGCCAGGGATTTGTTTCCTGCCTTGCGCCCTATGTTGGCTTACGTCACATTTTAATCATCTTCCTTCACAAAGTTGTCATGGAAAAGCAAGCGGGTCCACATCTTACATATTTGTGTGTACTACTACTACCCACACCCCCCACATTCCATTCCCACTATTTATTTTATTTTTGCTAACTTACTGCTTTCCTATTAAAGCGATTAAAAAAGTTATTACAAGTTCCATTTAGAAAGCCGGTTGGTTTGTCACCAGCGTGTGATCTGATAGTGTCGCGGTCACGCACACCACTGCCCTGCCGGCTCCTAGGATCTAGGTGCAAATAAATTACTAATAGTTATGCTAGACTGGATTGGCTATGCCAATGATCTGAAGGCCAGCTAACTCTGCCTTCAAGCCTCTGAGAAGACTCTGTCCCTTCTGGCAACAACGGTATAAAACCCAGTCAGCCAGGGAACATGGCATCACACTTTGACCCCCTAGAGACTCTAAATCCAAGCTAATCAAAATGCTTATAAGATGTTACTTTTAAGAGCTGTAATTTTTGTTTAATTTTTGCCACTGTACAACTATATGTTTATTATAATTAAACGGGGTGACCCTGGGGCGGCACGGTGGCGCAGTGGGTAGCGCTGCTGTCTCGCAGTTAGGAGACCCAGATTCGCTTCCCGTGTCCTCCCTGCATGGAGTTTGCATGTTCTCCCCGTGTCTGGGTGGGTTTCCTCCGGGTGCTCCGGTTTCCTCCCACAGTCCAAAGACATGCAGGTTAGGTGCATTGGCGATTCTAAATTGGCCCTAGTGTGTGCTTGGTATGTGGGTGTGTTTGTGTGTGTCCTGCGGTGGGTTGGCACCCTGCCCGGGATTGGTTCCTGCCTTGTGCCCTGTGTTGGCTGGGATTGGCTCCAGCAGACCCCTGTGACCCTGTGTTCGGATTCAGCGGGTTGGAAAATGGATGGATGGACCCTGCCGGTATCCCAACCTTTAGCCTGCATGCGACAATCTATTTCCCAGACACATCACAGTAGTGTTTATATGTGCCATATTTACACAAACAAACACAGTGGAAAAATAAATGTGTGTTGTTCTGTATTACAAAGCAAACAGATGATATTAATGGGAGGCATCATGGACCAGGTGTTACTATTAATACTTCACCGCACCAGGGACCTTGGTTCAGTTTCCAGGGTGGTTTGCTGTCTTTGTGAAGCTTTCACATACTCCTAATATTTCTGTGGTGTAAAGGGAGCCTGGTCATGACTGGGCTTTCAAGCAGTTTTAGGTCAAAATAGATAGATAGATAGATAGATAGATAGATAGATAGATAGATAGATAGATAGATAGATAGATAGATAGATAGATAGATAGATAGATAGATAGATAGATAGATAGACAGACAGACAGACAGACAGACAGACAGACAGACAGACAGACAGACAGATAGACAGATAGACAGATAGATAGATAGATAGATAGATAGATAGATAGATAGATACTTTATTAATTCCAAGGGGAAATTCACATACTCCAGCAGCAGTAATGGGCCCTGAAAGGAAGATTCCTGGCATGGGCAATACAAATAACCATGCAAGAGGAACTGAGGGTATTTTTACAGTATCTGATATTAGAAAACTGATTTCTGATGAAGAATCTGATGGTGTGATGAATGACCTGGAATGAGAGTCTTGGGTATCATTCAAATTTGTAGGCAACAATAAAGATTCAAATTGTAAAGAAACTTTGAAAAAATCGTAAGTTGGGTTTAAGGAATTGGACAACAGCAGTCTCAAAGTTCACCTTTTTTGGATACACATTTTTCCCTAAAAATATTGAAGTGGTGAGTGAAGAGCAGGATGAAAGAGTTCACCAGGATATCAAGAACATAGAAAGAAGGTACCAGAGATGTTGGAGTATCATGATGGTGGACTGCTGCTAGATGCTTCTTAGGGATACACCCAGGGCTGCTTTTATCTGGCAAAAGTGAAAATGTTGCACACAAACCATGGAGTCTTGAAGGTAATTACTTACATGTAATTGCAGATTTCTTAAGAGGTGGGGTATGGTATTCCAGTTTGAAGTTGTACATGGATCGAAAATTGGGAAGGGGGACACTCAGTCGTTTCAATGAGCCAAGGAAGGTGCATGGGTAACCCCTTGATGATTTCTATGCATGGACCTATTCTATTTTTGTATTGGTCAAAAGGCTCCTTGCCATCATGGGTCCCTGGGCACGCACCCAGAACACCCCGGACAACCTGATCACAGATCAGCCCCAAATTACAAGTAACTCAAGGTCACTCCTCAAAAATTTTGCCCCATTAGGCCTATATGGTTTTGGATGCACCAGAAAAAGCAAACAAGCGTTCAAACAATGCACCACCAAATAAAGTTATGGATCAGAAAAACTAAGAAGCGACAAAAACTAGAAAAGTCAATAAGTTGTTTCCTTTGCATACAGTATATGTTTTAAAAAAATTAGATTGACTAAATATTTCATGTTAAGTTGATTTAGAACATTGTATACATTGATGCAATTTGGTACATTCTAATTAAATTTCTATTTAATGTTGTACTGAAATAGACATAATGGAAACATTCTAATTACATTCTTTTATTGTGTTCATGAATGCAAATGAAAATAACTATTCACAGTTAAAATTAGTTTTTATGTGTTTAATTTTGCAGGCCTGTGTTATGCCCCACAGAGCACACCCTGTGAATGATAATGTTTCCCCAGACTGGTAGGTGGCAGCTGGGTGGCCTTAAAATGGGCACCTGACCTGGAAATTGTCGGGCCCTTCACTTTGGGAGCTGGGTCTTGTGTTACTTGTGAAACATGGAGACACTAGAAGAAGCTATAAGTGTACAGAGAAAGGGTTTCCAGAGGCAGTTGCTGACCTCAGAAACTACCTCTGAAATACAGTGAACCCTCGTTTATCGCGGTTAATCCATTCCAGACTCTACCGCGATAAATGAATTTTCGCGAACTAGGATTCTTTATTTATAAATTGAATATTTTTGCAGTTAGAGTATAGAAAACCTGTTTACGACCTTCTAAATATGTTTTTTTAACATTATTAGAGCCCTCTAGACATGAAATAACACCCTTTAGTCACCATTACACTCGTATTACCCAATATATTAGACAAAATAAGAGAAAAAAAGACATATTAGACGTTACAAATATCATATTATTATTGTACTGTACATTTAATTACACACACACACACACACACACAAAGTTCTTACACACAACCACTAACCTATGAAGGCACAACCTCAGTAGGAGAGTCTTCAGGTGGTGCAGTATCTTCAGCAGGTGCGTCGTTGTCTTCTTCCGCTGAAGGAGTACTAGGAGTAGGCAGTGGGTGTCTGGGTGCGCAGCTGAAGACCATCTTGATAGGCAGTTGCTGGCGCTGTCTTTTCATATGCGTGAGGAGGCTTTTGTAGGGTATTGCCATCTTTGATCATATCCAAGAGTTTCACCTTCTCCTGGATGGTAAGCATCTTCCTCCGGCGCTTAGTTTCATTGTCAGAAGGCTTAGAAAAAGCAGCACATTTAGGAGCCATCGTGGGGCTTAGATAAAAGTTCTCAGAAAGCGCACGTGTAGTGACGTAAGCGTGTATGAGAAAAAATCGCGATAGAGTGAAGCCGTGAAAGTCGAAGCGTGATATAGCAAGGGATCACTGTATACCTAGAAGGAGCTAATAGCTAGGGCTAAAGTGAGCCTTCCAGCCATAACGTCAATGAACTTTATGTTAGAAGATTAGTGGAGTTCAACTGGAATTAATGGAAGACATGCCAAAGGCAGATATAGAAAAGAAAAGTTCAATTGACATATTAGGTGGACAAGTGTATTAGGCACCATGTAAGACTTGCGGGATACAAGAGGTATGTTAGTTAGGCCCAGTAGGAGATAGCATTTAATTTCCAATTGTTTTTTGATACTTTTGGGCTTTCTTATACTGTATCCTTCTCCTTTTTATTATTATTACCACGCTTATTTTAACTTCACCTGTTTGTTGTCTGGTACAAATCTTGTAATCGATATTTAATCCACTTCTTATGGTCCAAATGACTTGAAATTTTGCAGACTTCCTCACTTCCGATGACAATACATGAATCAATAATCAGTTTCACGAATTGGTCAATTAATCCATGTTAATTAAGAAATGAAATTTTCATATGAAGAATAGTTCAAGATTTCACCTATAGATGGCGCTAGTAATGGATAAAAATATTAAAGGAAGTGTTAAAATATTGATTACAAAATTATACTAAAACCAACCCAAGACTAAAAAATTTAATAATTGATATATTATATTATAATAATATAAAATAATATATATATAAAAAATACTTTTTAAAAATCACACTTATATTAAGTTAAAAAGTACTAAAAAGTAAAAAAATAAGTCTCTCATAGATCACTCGTAAAATAAAAGCGTGGGCACTTTTCATCAATCAACATTAAAAAAACACTCCTTAAAATCTTAAGTGCCCACCTTTTATTTTACGAGTGATGTATGAGAGACTTATTTTTTGCTTTTTAGTACACTTTTTAACTTAATATAAGCGTGGTTTTTAAAAAGTATATATATATATATATATATATATATATATATATATATATATATATATATATATATATATATATATATTATTTTATATTATAATAATATAATATTATATTATTTAATTTTTTAGTCTTGGGTTTGTTTTAGTATAATTTTGTAATCAATATTTTAACACTTCCTTTAATATTTCTATCCATTACTATCGCCATCTATAGGTGAAATCTTGAACTATTTTATATATATGTTATTATTTGCTTTAATAAAACAATATTTTATCTATGTGGTTTCCTTGGAGTTTATTCTAGGTTGACATATAGCTCAAGAGTGCTGACTACTGGCCACAATGGACTTTCTTCTTATAATCTGACTTTCTTTTGACACGCGTGTTAGCCTTGTTTACTTTAGGCACAACCTCATACATCGACTGAATGTCAACGCCTATGTGAGTGTGCCAAACAGAGCTTTTCATGACTTATAATAAACCTGGTGTTGCTGTCTCTTGCTGAAGGCAACAATATAGTGTCAAATGTAGGGTCATAAAATGGAAGGATGGGTGGACAAATAAAATATATTGAATGATATAGCCTGAAAAAACAGCAGTAAGAACTTGACCTCAGCTACAATGAAAAATCATAAAACAGACTGGCCTTCAAACCAGTCTATCTGCTCAAGTGAAGCCTTCATTTAATATCCCACAATCACCTCATCAATGTCCCATTCCCATTCTGATCCCTGTTTCCTTGGTTTTCAAAAGCAATGTATCATTTAAACACACCATCATTAAAACTGAAATGGCAGACTAGGACAGCAATACTACGGCTCCTTTCAAAGCAAAAGAAATGGGGTTTGTTGTACGGCTGTTGAAAACCGAGGACATCCAAAATTTATCCTTGCAGGGTGCAATGTCTATGAGATTTGACCCAGCTTACTTCTTAATCTCGGGTTATTTCTAACCTGCTTTCACTGCTTGCTTTAATTACACATATTTTTGATTTTTTTTTTTTACTTTCTGTCTATTTAATCAAAATTCTCTAAATCCAGAATGTAGAATCCCAGATTCAAACAAATACATTTTTAATGCTTGCAATAACTGTGCTCATATTTTTTCTCTTCAGTTTATGAGGCCGTCCCTTTATTTCCATGGAAATGCTTCTAAAAGCAATAAGATCATGATGTGCATAAGAGATGTAAAGAACAGTGTATTATAATGGAATGCATTGTATACCTTTGACAGATTTGTTAGTCCTGAGGTGACTGTATGAACACTTGGATGTAATCAAATTTGTCCTTGGAATGTTTTCCAAATTATCCATTTGTGGATGGTGGTTTGTGCTGTTGCCTCACAAGCCCAGATGAATGATTTTGAATCCATGCTTAGTCATAATCTGTACACGATTTTCATGCACTCCTTGATTTTTCCTTTTGTATTTCCTTACTATATTTCAAAGACATGCAGGTTAGGCTTACTGCATGGCTTTTTCAGGCCCAAGCAAACCAGGATTCAGATGCTTGATGGAAATGTGGACAAGGCTAACACATTCACCCAATTTTTTAATACATTTTCCTTCCTTCAACCACCATCTTTTTCCAGTGACCAGTCCCCCCACTCCATCCCCACTACATCAGCAGCTACTACTTCTTCAACTGGTATGACCAGTGATGAGTCCACCTCTGACTATCATTATGGGCTGTCCAGAACTGATGACTAAGTTAAGAGACAATTGAGGAGGCTGCACACAAGAAAAGTAGTGGGAGCAAATGGAGTCAGTCC